>NC_037682.1:67813198-67945718 GCF_003255815.1 Theropithecus gelada | reverse complement strand
CGCCCGGCTAATTTTTTGTATTTTTTTAGTAGAGACGGGGTTTCACTGTGTTAGCCAGGATGGTCTCGATCTCTTGACCTCGTGATCCGCCCGTCTCGGCCTCCCAAAGAAGAATAAACTTTTTAAACAATGATGAATAAACTCAAAATACACTGTTAAGATGGGAAGAAAAAATATGTTAAGCATATATCTGATAAAGAACATATCCAGAATATAAAAAGAACTCTTACAACTTAGTAATAAGGTTACCATCCACCTCCCTTCCCCACTTTCCAAAAAACAGATGAAAGACCTAAACAGACATTTCATCGGAGGAAAGAGACAGGTAACAGATAAGCACAAGAAAAGATGCTCAGCCACATTAGTTATCAGGGAAATACAAACTAAAACAATGAGAAACCACTACATACCCAGTAACAT
This sequence comes from Theropithecus gelada, assembly GCF_003255815.1. Classification (NCBI taxonomy): domain Eukaryota; kingdom Metazoa; phylum Chordata; class Mammalia; order Primates; family Cercopithecidae; genus Theropithecus; species Theropithecus gelada. The sequence goes on along the minus strand of NC_037682.1, from coordinate 67,945,298 downwards.
GGCTAAAATCTAAAATTAATGTTTAGACGTGGATTAAGTGAAACTTTCATATATTGCTTGAAAATGCAAAACAGCTTAGTAGTTTTTTAGAAAGTTAAACACACATTTACTATACCCCAGCAATCCCACACCTAGTTATTAATATTTAACCGACAGAATATACCCACACAAGGGCTTATACTTGAATATCTACTGCAGCTTTATCCACGATAATTCAAAACTGGAAACAAACCCAATGGCCATCAACAGGTAAATGTATAAACAAAATGTATGTACATATAGTGAATACTACGCAGCAATGAAAAGATGAATTCCTGACACAGACAACCACATAAATCCCAAAGCTACTATGCTAAGTGAAAAAAAGCCAGATATAAAAAGTGCATATTGTAAGATTCCATTCATATGAAATGCTAGAAAAGGTAAATGGTATCAGAAAGCACATCAGTAATTGCTAGTGGTCAAACGATGGAGGAAGGAACTGACTACAATGAGGCCAAAAAGCTGTTTACAATGACAGAAATGTTATCGCTGATTGTGGTGGTGGTGGTTACCTGCCTGAATACATTAGTTAAACTCATCAAACTGTGTATTTTAAATAGATTAATTTGATTGTTTGTAAAATATATCTCATTAAAACTGATTTTTAAGAAAATAATAAAAGCAAAGAAATGAAAATTCACATATTGAGCTCTTTATCAATTCATTAAAAGAACAGTTAATGCAGCCGGGCTGCTGGCTCACACCTGTAATCCCAGCACTTCGGAAGTCCGAGGCAGGCGGATCATCCGAGGTCAGGAGTGTGAGACCTGCCTGGCCAACATGGCGAAACCCCATCTCTACTAAAAATACAAAAATTAGCCAGGCGTGGTGGCGGGTGCCTGTAATCCCAGCTACTTGGGATGCTGAGGCAGGAGAATCGCTTGAACCCCGGAGGCGGAGGTTGCAGTAAGCCAAGACCACGCCATTTTACGCCAGTCTGGGAGACAAGAGCGAAACTCCATCTCAAAAAAAAAAAAAAAAAAAAAACAACAGTTAAAGCTGTTAAAATAACAAAATGGGTAAATGATGCACAAGGGTAAACCACAAAATGGGTAAAGGATGCTTATAGTAAACCCTCTATGTAATGGTGAAATATTACAAAACTTTCACTGAGACTGGAAAGGAGAAAAGGATATCCACTGACACTACTTCTATTTAATATTGTACTGGATGTCCCAGACAACACAACAGGTAAGAAAAAAGTTTTAAAGGCATACGTATTAGGAAATGAGAAATAAAAATGCCATCATTTGCAGATGAGATGACTGCACACACAGAAAATTTAAAACAATCTAACCATTATTAGAACTAATTAATAAGTTCCTTGGATATAAAATTAACATACAAAAATCTGGCGTAAGAAGCATGTACGTCATTAGGTAAATTTGAATCAAAACTACGATGAGATACAACGCTATACTCAGTAGGATGGCTACAATTAAAAGGAAAGATAATAACAGATATTGGTAAGAAAATGGGGAGATTGGAACCCTCATATATTGTTGGTAGGAATGTAAAACAGCTGCTGTGGAAAATGGTTGGCAGTCACTCAAAAAGTTAAAAATAGAGTTCCCATATGACCCAGCAATTCCACTTCCAGGTGTACATAACAGGAATGAAAACAAACATCCCTATAAAAAGTTGCATCTGAATGTTCATAAGCAGCTTTATCTGTGATAGACAAAAAGCAGAAACAACCTAAATGTCCAACAACCAATGAATGGATTTTTAAAACGTGACATATTCATATAACTGAATGTATTATTCAGCAGTAAAAATGAAGTAGTGATGCATGATACAACGTGGATGAACCTTACAAATATTATGCTAAACAAATGAAGTTGGTCATAAAAGACCACAACATTGCATGATTCTGTTTACAAAAGAATGTCCAGAAAAGGCAAATCTAGAGAAAGAAGGTAGACTGGTGGTTACTTAGAATTCGCGGAGGGGCAGTGTGGAAGGCGGGACAATCAGATTGTGATGATCACTGCACAACTCTGTGAATAAACTAAGAAAAACTGAATTATACACTTTAAATGGCAAATTATATGCTATGGGAATTAAATCTCAATAAATCTGATTTTTAAATTTTCTGCAATTTTTTATATTTATAACAACTAAATAGTTAAAATCATTACTAATTTTAGTGTAATGAAATGTAATTACAATGCAACTAAATTAGAATGTAAATAAATAACCACAGCAAGACTGCATCTGTAGGGCTGTAACCGTAACATTAACAATTACTAATGTGTCTATAAGGCTTCTGGTGAATTTTTCTTTAAACATAATAAATACCAATGTCACTTTTAAAAAACCAATTAATTGTACATCTATACACCAGAAACTAGTAAAAATAAAATTTAATGATATGTACAATAGTATCATAAAACATCAAAAACTAGAAATAAATTCAATAAATCATGGGAAAGACCCATACGCTATCTTATTTCAATAATGTTTTGCAAAGAAGATCTAATAAACAAAGGCATATATCATTTTCTTGGGATGGAAGCCTCAATATTGTACAGATGTCTATTATCCCCAATTACATTTGACAAATATATTCAATGCAGTTCCATTAAAATCCTAGCAAGTCCCAGCAATGATGTATGACAATTAAGAAAAAATATCCCAGCAAGGTTTTCTTTTCTATGTAGAAATTCACATGAAAATGACATACAGCAAAAATAACCGAGGTAATCTTGAAGAAAACAACTAAGCTGAAGAACTTTAACAGATATCAACACCTATTGTAACATGAAAAAAATTAAAACAGCGAGATAATGGCAAAGGAACAGAAAATAGATCAACAGAACAGAACAGAGGGTTCTTAACAGACTTACAAGCATATGGTCATCTGATTTATGAGAAAAGCAAAACTGCAATGCAATGGAGAAAGGATGATCTTCAGTGAATGGTGCTGGGTCAACTGACTATCAAGATGAAAAAAATAAAATCTCGACTCCTACCTTACATCACATACAAAAAGTAATTCCAGATGAATTCCAGATAAAAACGTAAGAAGTAAAATAGTAAAGCATTTTAAAGAACACATAGAAAAACATCTATAAAATCTTAAAATAGGTAAATATTTCTCCAAATAGACACAAAAAGCTTCATATATCGAAGACTGATAAAATGGAACTTCTGTTCATTTAAAGGTATCATTAAAGAGTGAAATCTCTTTAAAGAGCGAGCCACAAAATGGGAGAATATATTTTTAAGCACATGCCAAATAAAGAACCCATATCCATAATATATAAAGAAATCTTACCAAAAAAACCAGTCAAACCAAATTTCAATTGGCAAAATATTTCAACAGGTATATCACAAAAGAGTGTATCTCAGTCAGCAAGAAGCATATGAAACGTTTATAAAACTTATAACATATGAAAGACTAACTTCATCAGTCTTCAGGAAAATAAAAATTAAAACTGCAAGAGGATATTACAACATATCCAACAGAAAGGCTAAAATGAAAAATACAAATTACCAAATGCGATAAATACAAAATATACAAAAAAAAAAAAAAAAAGAAATTCCTGACAAGGATGTAGGAAGGAGCAATACTGGATGGAGGGGAGATAAATTGGCACAATCATACTGGAAAACTGTTGGACACGATCTACTAAAGCTGAAGATACGTACATTCTCTGACTGTAATTCTACCCCTCAGTTTCTACTCAACTGAAATATCTAAAAATCTTTATTAAGAAACATACGAAAGTTCTTCACTCAGAAACCTAGAAGGTTCATGGAAGCATTAACTATAATGGTACCAAAATGAAAATTACTGAAACCAACGGCAAGAGTAGATAAATACATTCACACTCATATAATGGAATACTATTTGGCATTAAGCATGAATAAACTGCAACAACATGAAGGTAAGAATGACTCTACAAACATAATGTTGAAAAGAGCCACCACATAGTTCAAAATTAGGCAAAACCAATCTGGTTTGAGTCTTGGCAGTGGCTAGTCTGGCTGGAGATGTGGTAAATGGAAGGAGGCCTGAGGAGGCTTCCCAGGTTTTGGGGTCCTGTTTCTTGATTGAGATTCTGCTCACATGGGTGTGTTTGCTTTGTGAAAATTCAAGCTCTGTGTACACAACTTCTCCATAACTTACCATGAGGTTACATCCTGATAAACCCATTGTAAGCTGAAAATATCGTAAGTTGAAAATGTATTTAATACACCTAACCTACTGATCAGGAAACCTTAGCCTAGCTTACTTTAAGGTGTCAGAACACTTACATTAGCTTACAGTTGGGCAAAATCATCTAACACAAAGCTTATTTTATAATACAGCATTGAATACCATACACAGATGAGCATTTTGTAGACTAGATGGGATGTGAAAACATAAAACACAATATCCAAAAAACAGTGGCAACAGAGTACAGTATAGAGTACCAGTTGTTCACCCATATAATCATGTGGCTGACTGGGAGCTGCAGCTCACTGCCGCTGCCTAGCATAGCAAGAAAATATCATACCACATATTGCTAGCCTGGAAAAAGATCAAAATTCAAAATTCATAGTATGGCTTCTACCAAACACATGTAGCTTTTGCACATTATAAAACTGAAAATCGTAAGTTAAGTCATCATTAAATCAAACCATTGTAAGTCCAGGACCATTTGAATACAGATTTGTACACTTGTCTATATGGACTAACTTCAAAATACTTGCAAAAATATTTTTAAAATTGGAGAAAATTCTATCACCATACAATCATGCACTGTATAATGATGTTTTAATCAACAACAAACCACATACATGATGGTGGTCCCATAAAATTATAGTATAGTATTTTTATTCTATGCTTAGATATATTAGATATATAAACACTGACCATTGTGTTATAGTTGCCTACAGTATTCAGTATGGTAACATGCTGTACAAGTTTACAGCCTAAGAGCCATAGGCTATACCATGTAGCCTAGGTGTGTAGTAGGTTACACCATCTGGGCTTGTGTAAGCATACTCTATGATGGCAGCTCAGGAGGAAATCACCAAAGGATGCATTTCTAGAACATCCCTGTCATTAAGTGATGTGTGACTGTATTTACACAAAAATTGACTATTTGAGCTTGTGAAGAAGAAAGGAGAACTACTGAATGTGGAGGTTAGGCTGTTTGTACGGTATTTCCACTCACCTTTGTCCTGTAACGCAATTTGTTGCTTATGCAGTAATGCCACCTCCCGTCCCAAAGCTTTCTTCTGCCGTTCCAGTTCATTTTGAAGCACCAAAATTTTTAACTGCAGGCATTCACTTTTTTTTTTCTAAATAAATAAAATCACAGGTATATTTATGAATATAAATGTCATGACTATGAATAATTATATACTCACAATGTTTAAAAATAAATAATGGTTTAAAGCATTTTAATACTCATCAAACTTATGGAATTCTTGAGTAACTTAATTATCAACACCATCCTTTTAATTAAAATCATATAGAAATAAGCAAAGAATAAGAATAAAAGTAAATCTTAAGTCTGGGGACCCAACAGACACTACACAAAATATCTCAGGTACCTTCCCTGATACCACAATACAGTACAATAAGATTTTTAAAACTTAATAACAAGTAAGTTCTCAGAAAGTTAAATATAGAGGTACCATAAGATCCAGCAATTCCACTTCTAGATATATACCAAGAGAACTGAACACATATCCACACAAAAGCCTGAACACAAATGTTCATAGCAGTATTACTCATAATAGCCAAACAACATAAAAACCCAAATGTCCACCAACTGATGAAAGGATAAATAAAATGTGGCCAATCCATAAAATCAAATATTATTTTGTAATAAAAAGAAATTAAGTACTGATAAATGCTACAACATGGATGAACTCTAAAAACATTATGCTAAGTTAAAGAATTCAGTTTTAAAAGCCCACACACTATATGGCTCCATTTATATGAAATGTCCAGAATAGGCAAGCCCATAGAAACAAAAAGTAGATTTCCACGTTTGCCAAAACAAACCAAGGTGCTCTAACCCCCTGCCTGTTTGAAAGAAGGCCAAGCAGAGGCCTGAGGTTTTCACCCCAGATAGGCAGTAACCAAACGAGTCCCATGTGGTAACTACTGACACCACATGGGGCTACGGGACTTTTACCACCCACCAGAGACTTAAAACATAATGCCCAAAATGTCCAAGTTTCAATCAAAAACCACTTACCACACCGAGAACCAGGAAAATGTCAAAGAAAATGAAAAAGCACAAGCAACAGATGCCAATACTGACATGATAGACGTGTTACAATTATCTGATAAAGACCTAAAAGCAGTCAACATAAAAATGCTTCAATAGCAATTAAAAACATGCTTGAAACAAATGAAAAAGTAGAAAAGAAAAACCTAGAAAGTCTCAGCAAAGAAACAGAAGATACAGAGAACCAAATGGAAATTTTAGAACAAAAAATAACAAAAACTCAGTGAATAGGCTCAACTGCAGAATAGAGGAAACAGAGAAAAGTCTGTGAACAGAATACTGAAACTACCAATTTTAGCAACAGAGAGAAAATAGCCTTTTAAAAAAAAGAACAAAACATCAGGGACCTGTGTAACTATACCAAAGGAGCTAACTCCTGTGTCATCAGAGTACTAGAAAGAAAAGAGAAACAAAGAATGACTGAAAAAGTACTTGAAAAAATAATGGAGCCAGGCAAGGTGGCTCATGCCTGTAATCCCAACGACTCAGTGGCTGAGGCAGGAGGGTCATTCAAGCCTAGGAGTTTAAGGCTGTGGTAAGCTATGATCATGCTATTGTACTTCAGCCTGAGTATCAGAGCAAGATCCTGTCACAAAAAAAAAAAAAAAAAAAAAAAAAAAAGGAAAAGAAAAGAAATAATGGCTTAAAAACTTGCCAAATTAGGGGCAGGCACAGTGGCTCACACGGGTAATCCCAGCACTTTGGGAGGCTGAGGTGGGCAGATCACTCGGGGTCCGGAGTTTGAGACCAGCCTGGCCAACATGGTGAAACCCCGTGTCTACTAAAAATAAAAAAATTAGCCAAGCACGGTAGTAGGCGCCTTTAATCCCAGCTATTCAGGAGGCTGAGGTGGGAAAATCACTTGAACCCGGGAGGTGGAGGTTGCAGTGAGCCAAGATAATGCCACTATACTCCAGCCTGGGCGACAGAGCAAGACTCTATCTAAAAGAATTTAAAAACTTACCAAATTAGGCAGAAGAAAGAAATCTACACATTCAAGAAGCCAGCTAAATCTAAATAGAATAAATCCACTACAGAAAAATCAATGAAACCAACAACTGGTTCTTTGAAAAGGTAAATAAAATTGATAAAACTCTAGTCAGGGCTGGGTCTGTAATCCCAGCACTTTGGGACACTGAGGCAGGCGGATCACCTGAGGTCAGGAGTTTGAGACCAGCCTGGTCAACATGATGAAACCCCATCTCTACTAAAAATACAAAGTGAGCTGGGCATGGTGGCAGGCACCTGTAATCCCAGCTACTTGAGAGGCTGAGGCAGGAGAATTGCTTGATCCTGGGATGTGGAAGTTGCAGTTAGTTGAGGTCACATCACTGCACTCCAGCCTGGGCAACAAGAGTGAAAATCTGTCTCAAAATAATAATAATAATAATAATAATAATAATAATAATAATAAAATTTAAAAAAATTCTAGCCAGACTATTCAAGGAAAAAAGAGAAAAGGCAAAAATTACTAGTATGAAGAAAGAGGGGTTATCACAATTGATCTCACAAACATCAGAAGAATAAAAAAACACTATAAACAACTCTATGCCCAGAAGTTTGGTAACTTAGATGATATAAACCAATTCTTTGAAAGACAATTTACCAAAACTCATAGTAGGAGAAAGAGGTAATAAAGAAATTAGGCCGGATATGGTGGCACATGGCTGTAATCTCACACTTTAGGAAGCCCAGGTGGGAGGACTGCTTGAGCCCAGAAGTTGGAGACCAGCCTAGGCAACATAGTGAAACTCCGTCCATAAAAAATAAAAAAATAACAAAATTGGCTGGATGTGGTGGCATGCATCTGTAGTCCCAGCTACTCAGGAGGCTGAGGTGAAAGGATCACTTGAGCTCAGGAGTTCAAGGCTAGAGTGAGCCACGATTGTGCCACTGTGCTCAGTCTGGGCAACAGAGCAAGACTCTGTCTCAAAAAAAAAAAAAAAAAAAAAAAAAAAAGAAAAAGAAAAAAGAGAGAGAGAGAAATTAAATCAACAATTACTAACCTTCCAAAACAGGAAAAAAAAAAAAAAGGTTCTACTTGGTTTCACAGTGAATTCTACTAAATGTTTAAGTAAGAAACAATATCAGTTCTTCAGAATCTCTTTCAGAAATTAGAAGCTGATGAACACTTTCTAACTCATTCTGTGAAGCCAGCATCACCCTGACACAAAAACCAGACAAAGACACTACAAAATGTTAGCAAATCAAATCCAACAATGTATAAGAATAATTATATAACATGGCAACATGGAATTTATCCCAGGTAGGCAAGGTTGGTTCAACATTCAAAGAGCAATTAATGTAATTCATCACATCAACAGGCTAAGGAAGAAAAAATGATATGATCATACATATTGATAGATACAGAAAAAGCATGTGATAAAACCCAATGATGATTCATGATAAAAACTTTCAGTTAATGAGGAAAAGAGGGGAACTTCCTTAACTGGTAAAGAACATCTACCAAATAATCTACAGCTAACATCATACTTAATAGTAAGAAACTAGATGCTTATCCCTTATGTCTGAAAACAAGACAAGGATGTCACCTTTCACTCCTATTCAACATAGTTATACTTGAAGTCCTAGCTAATGAAATAAGACAAGAAAAAGAAAAAAAAAAGCTACACGTGTTGGGAAAGAAGAAATAAAACGATCTTTGTCTGCAGATAATATTTTTGTCTCTATGTAGAAAATCCAAAAGAATTGACAAACAAAACAAAAAAACACCCTCCTGGAAAAAGTAATTATAGCAAGATTGCAGAATATAGAATTAATATGTATAAAAAGTTAGCTGCCTTCCTGTGTAACAGCAATGAACAAGTGGAATCAAATTATCCAATTATCCATCAAATTATTTTGTTAATATCAAAACTGATTCTGAAGTTTATAGAAAGGCAAAAGACCCAGAATACACAATACAATATTGAAGGAGAAGAACAAAGTTGGAAGACTGACAGTAGCCAATGTCTAGAATTACATAAACTACAGTAATCAAGACAGGGTGGTATGGGTAAAAGAACAGACAAATAGATCAATCAAATGGAACACAGCCTAGAAATATACCCAAACAAATATAGTCAAAGAATATTTGACAAAGAAACAAAAGCAATTCAATGCAGAAAGGATAGTCTTTTCACAAATGATGAAACCACTGGACCGCCACATGCAAAAAATGAAAGGAAAGAAGGAAGAAACAGAGGGAGGGAGGGAGTATCAATCTAGATACAGGCCTGTATCAATCTAGATACAGGCCTTACACCCTTCACAAAAAGTTAACTCAAAACGCATTACAGATCTAAATGTGAAATTTAAAATTATACTTCTAGAAGATAACACAGGAGAAAACACAGAAGACTCTGGGTTTGGAGATAACTTTTTAGATATAACACCAAAAGCAAGATCCACGAAAAAAGAAATTGGTATCTTGGAAATCATTAAAATCTGCCACAGATACTGTGTTAAGAGTAAAGACATGCCACAGACTGGGAGAAAAACTATGCAAAAAACATACCTGATAAAGAACTGGTATCCAAAATATACAAAGAATTCTCATTTAAAAAAAAAAAAATACAGACAGGGTCTCACTATGTTGCTCAAGTGTGATCTACCACTTGGGCCTGGCCTCAAAAAGCTCTTAATATTCAACATTAAGAAAACAAACAACCCTGGCTGGGTGCAGTGGCTCACATCTGTAACACCAGCACGCTGGGAGGCCAAGGCAGGCAGATTATCTCAAGTCAGGAGTTCGAGAGCAGCCTGATCAACACGGCGAAACCCCATCTTTGACAAAATTACAAAAAAAACCTGGCCGGGCACAGTGGTGTGCACCTGTAATCCCAGTTACTTGGGAGGCTGAGGGAGGAAAATTGCTTGAACCTGGGAGGTAGAGGTTTCAGTGAACCAAGATCGTGCCACTGCACTCCAGCCTGGGTGAAAGAGCGAGACTTTGTCTCCAAAAAAAAAAAGAAAACAAACAACCCAATTTAAAAATACAACAAAGAACTGAACAGGTATCTCATCAAAGAAGATATATAGATGGCAAGCATGCCATCTATAAGATGCTTAACATCATAAGTCATTAGGAAATTGCAAGTTAAAACAACAATGTGATATGACTACATACCCATTAGAATAAAATCGAAAACTCTCACACCACCAAATGCTGGCAAAGATATGGAACAACACGAACTGTCATTCACTGAAGGTGGGAATGCAAAATGGTACAGCCACTTTGGCAGATAGTCTGGCAGTTTCTTACAAAGCTAAAATAGGCTTCCTATACAATCTAGCAATCATACTCTCATATATTAACCTGGATATTGAAAACTTACGTTTACACAAAAACCTACACACAAATGTCTACAACAACTTTATTCATAATTGCCAAAACTTGGAAGCAACCAAGATATACTTCAATAAGTCAACAGATAAACTGTGGTATATATACAATGGAGTATTATTCAGTGATAAAAAGAAATGAGCTATCAACCCATCAAAAGACAGAGAAATCATAAATGCATATTGCTAAATGAAAGAAGCCAGTCTGAAAAAGCTACATACTGTATGATTCCTACTGTATGAAATTCTGGAAAAGGCAAAATTATAGAGACAGCAAAAAGATCAGTCACCAGGGGAGGGAGAAAAGGATGAACACGTGGAGGATAGGATATTTTTAGGGCAATGAAACTATTCTGTTTGATGCTGTATAGATACATAACACAATACATTTGTCAAAACTCATAGAACTGTGTAACATAAAGGGTAAACCCTAATGTAAACTATAGACTTTAGTTAATAATAATGTATTAATATTAATTAACCAATGTAACAAATGTACCACACTAGTACAAGATGTTATAACAGAAGAAATTGGGGATGGGGTGGGTTATATGGGAAGTCTGTACTTTCTGCCTAATTTTTCTATGAATCTAAAACTACCTTGAAAAAGAAAGTTTATTTTTAAGTCATATTAAAAATCAATTTTAATGAATACACATTTAATAAAACAAAATTCCTGACCCATTCTACCAGCCAGAGATACAATTAAACTTGTTTGTTAACTTATGTTTCCATATAAATATTACATCAAACCACTGCTTAAACTTTACCCAGCCTCTTTTTTGCTCCAAAAGCCTTGCCTGAATTTACCTCCAGATACAAATCTGAAATTTTGTCCCCAAAATGAGTATGTATGTGCCTGAATATGTGTGCCTACACACACAATTACTGCACTGTGAATGTGTATGTCCTTCTCTCCTGGTCTTTATCAGTGTCACTAATATACTTTTCATGATTTTCCATGACATAAACCTTAAGCAAACAGCAAATTGGTTATAGCTAGTAAATTTTTATCTCCTTCCTAAGGTATAAACAATTAAAATTGTAACTACAAAACTCATCCATTAAATACATAGGTTACCAGGATCCAGGATAAGCTGATAGAAAACTTTAAAAGGAAAAGGTTAGTATCTTGATTTGACTCACAAACAGTGAGGAAGCCTGGGAACTCAGTGAGATGCATCATGCTATGGCCTTGTTAAAGCAACGGGCATGGAAAATGATTTTTGGCAATGTGTTAAAAGTACTTACAGCAATCATTTCTCACCCAAGATGCTTTCTTACTCATCCCTGAAATACTGATTCTAAACAGATGGTATGATCATCTGTTAAAGACATTCAAGCTGAGAAAACAGCAGAAAAACTTATTTCCAATCACTATTACATTTAGCTTGAAAGGTCTATGAAATATGGCTTTACAAAGAATGTTCCTAAACAAACCAAACATTAATAAAGGCCCTACTACATGCTTCTAAATGAATGAGAAATGGTCTCTACTTTCTGTGAATTTAGGTCTACTGTAGATAAAAGCCATTTTGCCCTGCCGGCCCACTGTAAAAACAGAAACCAAAAGTCCACAACGTTCTAAGATCCAGAAGCAATCGAAGTGTCTATCAATAAATGAATGGGTAAACAAAATATGGTACATACAAACAATGAAATACTATTCAGCTTTAATCAGGAAGGAAATTTCTGCAATATGCTACACCATGGATGAATCTTGAGGACATTATGCTAAGTGAAACTGCCAGCCATAAAAGGGTATATACCGCATGATTCCACTTATATGAGTTCCTTATAGGGTACAGTCAAAGTCACAGAGACAAAAAGTAGAATGGTCGTTGCAAGGGGCTGGGAGTAGAGGGAAGCGAGGAGTTAGTGTTTAATGGGTACAGTTTCAGTTTAAAAGACTTCTGGAGATGGATGGTGATGATGGTTCCATGACATTTTGAAGGTATTTAATACCACCGGGCTGTACATTTAAAAATGAAATGAGATCATAAATCTTAATATGTATTATAAAAATAATTAGAAAAAAAGTCAATGAGCTTGTTTATTATGAAAGAAAAAGGAATGAAGAAACAATCTGAGTTTTCTTTAGCAATGTAATAGTATAATCAAGAAGCCTAAGGTGTTCTTACATCACTGAAGAAAAAGGTAAAATCTTTAGGAAGCAATCTTTTCCCACAAAGAGTGAGGTATTCAACTTCCTTAACTTGAATTTTTCCACAAAATACGTAAATTGAATTCTACCTGGGCAGAGAAAGAAAATACAGAAAAAGAAAAGCAAATCTTCAGAAAACACAGGGATATGCCTGGCTAGGAGGATAATCTGCTCTATTCCAGGGTACATACTGAGATATGTTTTCTAGATTTAAAGAACTAAGGTTACAAGTTAATCTAAATACTACATTAATATGGGAAGGCATGTATGTGTATAGTGTTTGTGTTATGGTCCATGTTCAGAAACTGGCTCATTTACAGAAATATATCAAGACATTCAAAACCAGAATTGTTGGCTCCAATTTCTGATGAGTAAACAAACTCATGTGGGATCTAGTTCTGCTTCCTTTCTAATGCATCAAAGACGAATTGCTCAAAGATCTTAATGTTCCATAATCTTCTAATGAGTTTCAGTGTTCTATTTATCTGTTTACTCCAAGTGTAATGTCACACATATATCTCCAATAGATTACTTTTAATTAGATTTTAGTGTTTCTATACAACACTATATGTGAACTGAAAATCACAGATACACACATTCCTATTTATGAGTCGTTGCCAAAAAAAATGGGAAATGTTAAACATTCATTTCAGAAAGATGACTAACGTATAAATAACACATTATACGTTGAGTATGCCAAATCTGAAAATCTGAAGTTCAAAACGCTACAAAATCTGAAACTTTCTGAGCACCAACATGACACTCAAGGAAAATGCTCATTGGGGTGTTTTGGATTTTGTATTTTTGATATGAGATGTTCTCTTAGTAACGGAACAAATGTCTTCACATTGATGATATTGGAGTTAAAACTTTTTGCCTTAGGGAAAAAGTTCCTAAAGCATGTTCCTGGGAATCGTGAGGGTTCCTGACATCTTCACAGACTCTTGTAAGATAAAATATAATAGCATAATACTAAGCTGTATGCCTCTTTTCCACTCTCATTTTCTCATAAGTCTATGATGGAGTTTACCAGAATCTGCAAGACTTATGATATTGCAACAGATTCACTGCAGAAGCAGATGTGAAAATCCAGGTGTCTTTTATTAGGCTAGACATAAGCTTAATAGAGTTAAATTCACAAAATATTTAAGCAATGCAATGCTAATTAAACCTTTTGTTCAGAAAAATATGCTTATTTTTCACAAAAAGGTATTGCTGAATTCTTTGAGATTTTTAAGAGTATAAAGGGGTCTTGAGACCAAAAACTTTGAGAATTGACAGCTTAGGGTATATTTTATCTTCATCTATAGTAATTTAAACCCCCCAAAATTGAAAATAATTAACAATCAGAAAAAAGTTTTTAAAACTGTGGCAGCTGTCCCAAAACTTAACACATTTGCTTTTAAATGTCATTTACAGGTTGTTTCTACTGCACCTACACCTAGTCAACCACTAAGAAAAGGAAAAGATTTCCTTAGAAAATATTTCCAATCAATTAATTTCATAGACTTAGCAATAACAGGCTTAGAACCCGGGTTTAGCCAGGAGGGATACAGCAAAAATATGTAACAATAAAATGTACAGGAACTCTGCTTCTGGTGTAAAAGAATAAGTATGCAACAAATTGGTCCTCTCATAGAAGATACAGACTATGGATAACAGATATAGACTATGGAAAAAATACAAAAATCACTACTTGAAGGTTCTTGAGAATGATCAATGGCAGGCATATTTTGGAGTTGAGTCAGAACTTGGCATAAACAACCAATAAAATGAAATTCCCCTTTTCTGTGGCTTTTCCCTGAGGGTGGCTGCAAACTCCAAAAGAAAGTCAACTTTCTTTCTGACCAGAGGAACCAGGGAAAAATGGTCAGGCAATCAAGAGTGCAAGAATAGAGGAAGGCAGAGAATGGGCACCCTAGATTCTATTTAAATTCAACCTAAGTCTCTTAAGTCCTATACTACACATGCATGAGACAAACAGAAAGAAGCTTGTGCCTAAGGGTAAAAGAACTACACTGAAATCTGAGCCAATGTTCATTGCAGGCATGACAGTTTGAGCCTAACCAAGTTAACTATCTGCTAAAATAAAAACATCAACATTTTTTGGAACAAAGTAACAAAATCCAGAGATTTCCACCAAATTACATTCACAATGTCCAAGATACTATGCAGTATTACCTAATATATGAAGAGTCAAGAAAATGTGACTCACTCTCTAGGGAGGAGAAAACCAACAGATGCCAACCCCAAGATGATCCAGATGTTAGGATTACCAAAAACTTTAAAGCCACTCTCACAAATATGTCAACAAAAATTGAAATATTCTTATAGTGAATAAAAGGATGTGAAATATCAGCAGAGAACTAGAAAATATTTAAAAGGTCCAGATTTCTGCTCCTGGGCAAGATGGAATAGGAAAAAAAGAACACTGCCCAACTAATTTTACCAGGCTACCATAATCCTACTACCAAAATCCGAAAAGGCAATTCAAAACATTGTATCACAACATCCCTAATAAATACAGGTGCAAAATTTCTTAAATTATTACCAAAGCAAACCCAAGACAATATGAAGGAAAAAAATTTATAAGAACAAATCCAACAAAACACAGAAATAATTATATATTATAATCAATGTAGGTTTATTGCAGAAATGCAATGTTAAACATTTGAAAATAAACCAATAAGAGAATAAAGAAAAAAACCATATGATCATTTCAATGGATATAGAAAAACCATCTGACAAAATTCAATGTCTATTCATGATAAAAACTCTCAGAAATTAGGAATAAGAGGAACTTCCTAAAATTAATGAAGGGCATTCCTAGTACTATATTTAATAGAGAAACGATGAATGGTTTCTCCCTAAAACCAGTAACAAGGTGAGGATTCCTGTTCTAACTACTTTTTTGTCCAACACTCTAATGGATGAAAATCAAATAAAGGGCATAAAACTCTACAAGTTTGCCGTTATGATTGTTTACACAGAAAATCCCAAAAAACTATAAATAACTAGCATAATGAATAAGTTAATAAAACAAGATTGTAATACAGAAGATTAATAAGTTAAAATTAATTGTATTCTTACATACTAGCAGCAAACGAATGAGAAATAAAAATTCAAAAACAGTTCCACTTGTAATAATGCCTCCCCTGCCAAAAAACTCCCATAAAACACTTAAGAATAACTCTAACAAAAGATGTCCAAAATCTCTACAGTGAAAGCTACAACATTATAAAGAGAATCAGAGAGAAATCTAAGTAAAAGAGATATACACGATGTTCAGGGACTGAAAGACCTAATATTGTTAAGACAGCAATTCTCCATAATTTTATCTACAGCTTCTTATCAAAATTCCAGCAGGCCTTTTTTTTGTGTGTGTAGGAATTGACAAACTGATTCTCAAATTAACTTGGAAATATAAAGAACCCAGAAAAACCACAGAAGTCTAAAAAAAAAAAAAACAAAGTTGGAAGATTTACCCGGTCAAGTTTTAAGATGACAAATCTACAATAATAAGTGAGTTGGCTATTGGGGAAATACAGACATATAGATCAATGGAACAGAATAGAAAATCCAGAAATAGATGTACACATATATGATCAATTGATTTTGAACAAACATGTCAAGGCAATTAAATGAGGAATGAAAAGACTATTCAATAAATGATGCTAATCATGATATCCAATGATGGATATCAACTGGATATCCATGCAGGGGGAAAAAATTATCCTTATGTGATACAAAACAATGAACTACAGAACTATAAGAGAGGTGGATTGGAGATGTACATGGAAAGCCCAAAACTATTAAACTGTTAGAACAAAACATAGGAGAAAATTCCTGTGACCTTGGGTTACGCAAATATTTCTAACACAAAAATCCCTGAACACAAAAAATTAAATTAAAATTAAATACGTTGGATTTCATCAAACTTCAAAACTTTTGCTCTTTAGAAAATACTGTTAAGAATACAAAAAGGCAAGACACAGACCGAAAAGAAAGTATTCCCAACATACAAAACAGAAAAAGGATTTGTATACAGAAACACACACATATACTTACAAACCAAAAATAAGAAGACAAAAATCTGAATTAAAAATGAAAAAAGACTGGTTGGGTACGGTGGCTCACACCTGTAATCCCAGCACCTTGGGAGGCCAAGGTGGGCAGATCACAAGGTCAGGAGATTGAGACCATCTTGGCTAACATGGTGAAACCCCATCTCTACTAAAAATACAAAAAAAAAAAAAAAAAAAGTTAGCTGGGTATGGTGGCGGGCGCCTGTAGTCCCAGCTACTTGGGAGGCTGAGGCAGGAGAATGGTGTGAACCCGGGAGGCGGAGCTTGCAGTGAGCCCAGATCGTGCTACTGTACTCCAGCCTGGGCAACAGAGTGAGACTCCATTTCAATAAAAAAGAGAAAAGACTTCGGGAGGCTGAAGCAGGAGGATTGCTTGAGGTCAGGAGTTTGAGGCCAGCCTGAGAAATACAGCAAGTCTGCCTCTACAAAAAATAGAAAATTATCTGGGCAGGTGGCTACTCAGGAGGCTGAGGCAGGACAACTTGAGCCTAGGAGTTTGATGCTGCAGTGAGCAATGATCGTGCCACTGCACTCTAGCCTGGGTGACAGAGCAAGACCTTATTTCCTTAAAGAAGACAGCAGGAGCAAGAGAGAACAAATCTGAAACTACTTTACACGTATACTAGGACTGAACAAATGAGTACATAAATGACAGATAATGGGAGCCAGGTTTCTCACTATCAGAAAAAGATAATACAAATAAACAACATGAAGGGGACAGCTAGAAAGCACTTTGTGGTATTAAAGTATAAATGATTAGTATTAACTTTTCTTTTCTTTTTTTTTTTTTTTTTTTTTTTTTGTGAGACGGAGTCTCACTCTGTCGCCCAGGCTGTAGTACAGTGGTGCGATCTCGGCTCACTACAACCTCAGGCTCCCAGACTCAAGTGATTATCCTGCCTCAGCCTCCCGAGTAGCTGGGACTACAGGTGCCTACCACCACGCCCAGGTAATTTTTTTAAATGTATTTTTAGTAGAGTGGGGTTTCACCGTGTTAGCCAGGATGGTCTCTATCTCCTGACCTTGTGTTCCGCCCACCTCGGCTTCCCAAAGTGCTGGAATTATAGGCATGAGCCACCATGCCCGGCCCCAACTCATTTTAATACATAGACAGAGAGATAGAAACATGTGCATACATAGCTCTGTCCACTGAGAGATCCTAGAAGCAATCCAGTGGCAACAAGCCCACATCTTGTTTAATATCATTATTTAATATTTGATATTAAATTTAATATTTTAATATTAAATTTAATTTTTAATTAAAATATTAAATCATTTAATATTTTAATTAAATTAACATTTAATATTTGTTTAATATCATTATTAAACAAAAGGAACAGGGCTCTTGGAGAAATGGCTAATTCTAGGGCTGGGATGGGGAAAACACAAGATGAGACTGGATCATATAGCGCCAAGGAGTAAGGAAGTCTTTTAAAAACGAACAAAGAGATAGGGGTGTATCAAAAGGACGTAAGAGCCAACTGGAAAGATCTCTCAATGGCCAAATCCAAAACTGAACAAGAAAATAAATAATATAGTACTGGATTGTAATCCAAAGTATAAAATAAACATGCATGAGCCCACACTAGCAAGTCATTAAATAAACAAATAAGTGGTGGGAGAAGAGACACATTTTCCTCTCAAAGAATTTCAAATAATATATGTACATATTCCTCCATCCAGGAGGTGGAATTTAATTCCCTTCCTCTTGATTGTAGGCTAACTAAGTAACTTGCTTTCAAAAAACAGAGTATAGAAAGGGAACTTTGTATTGGAGAAACCTGGGAGATACTACCTTAACCAAAAGACCGAGGTTTACATCAACAGTGATTAGTCAGTGATTTTAAAAAGGAAAACAGAGAAACACATAGATCGGAGAAGACTAGGAAAAAATGATGACTAAATCCAATGTGGTTTCCTGGACTAAATACTGAAACAAAAATAGGCATCAGAACCCAGTCAATCAACAGAAAAACATCAGACAAATCCTAATTAAGGAATATTCTGTAAAATAACTGCCCCATCAAAGCCCTCAAAACTGTCAGGGTCATCAAAAATAAGAAAAGTCTGAAAGATTTTCAAAACCATGAAGAATCTAGGGAAGTATGATTACTATTACTATATGCAGTATATTTTCCTGGATAGGATTATGGAATAGAAAAAGGACATTAGTTAAAAGCTGGGGAAAAAAAAACCTGAACCTTGGTTCCATGGACCTTGGTTAACAATAATTTATCAATATAGGTTCATCAATTGTAACAAATGTACCACATTAAGGCAAGATATTAATAATAGGAGAAATTGGGTGTGGTACATACAGGGTAAGTCCCTGTACTATCTTTGTGATAATTCTATCAATCCAAAACTCTTCTAAAATTCAAAGTTTATTTATTTTCAAAAAGACATTAATGGCAACACTGGTGAAATGTGAATAAAATCCATAGTTAATAATATCATATCAATGTCCTTTTTTTTAATTAACCATGCACCATGTCAAACGTACCATGGTTATGTAAGATGTTAACATTAGAGAAACCAGATGAAAGGTATGTGGGAACTCTCTGAATTATCTTGGCAAGTCTCCTATAAATCTAAAATAAAGAGTTTATTTTTAGTGGGCAAAAATATTTTAACTGATACTTCTTTCTTCTTCTTTTTTTTTTTTTTTTTTTTTTTTTTGAGATGGAGTCTCACTCTGTCACCCAGGCTGGAGTGCAGTGGCGCAATTTTGGCTCACTGCAACCTCTGCCTCCCGGGTTCAAGTGATTCTCCTGCCTCGGCCTCCCAAGTGGCTGGGACTACAGATGCACGCCACCATGCCCAGCTAATTTTTTCTACTTTTATTAGAAACAGGATTTCACCATATGGGCCAAGCTGATCTCGAACTCCTGACCTAGTGAACCACCTGCCTTGGCCTCCCAAATTGCTGGGATTACAGGCACGGGCCACTAAACTGATAATTCTTAAAAGATGCATGCATATCCAATAGGATATGAAAAAATGCTCATCATGGAAATACGATTCAGAACAAAAAGAGAAAATGCTATATAAGTGCTACAATAGCTAAAATGTAAAAAGACTGACCTCTTAAATGAAGTGGACAAACGCTTGAAAGACACAAGCTACCAAAGTTCATGCAAAAGGTAAATTATTAAAGAAACTTAATTCCCAGATCAAAAACCTTCCCACAAAAAAACCTCCAGACCCAGATGGCTTCAATGTAAATTCTACCTAACATTCCCATTCCACACGTATTCTTCCTGAAAACAAAAAGGGGGAAAACACTTTCCAAAAGTGAGTTGAGGCCAACGTCACCCTGACAACAAAATGAGACAAAGAGATTACAAGAAAACAAACTACAGACCAACATTCTTTATAAATACATACACACAATTTCTTTAAAATTTTTTAACAAATTAAATCCAATAATAAGTGTTAAAAAGTAATTCACCATGACCAAGAGGGCTCTCCCCAGGAATGCAAAGTTGGGTTAACATTAAAAAATCAACCGGCCGGGCACAGTGGCTCACACCTGTAATCCCAGCACTTTGGGAGGCCAAGACGGCCGGATCACGAGGTCAGGAGATCGAGACCATCCTGGCTAACACGGTGAAACCCCGTCTCTACTAAAAAGACAATCAGCTGGGCGTGGTGGTGGGCGCCTGTAGTCCCAGCTACTCAGGAGGCTGAGACAGGAGAATGGCGTGAACCCGGGAGGCGGAGCTTGCAGTGAGCTGAGATCGTGCCACTGCACGCCAACCTGGGGGACAGAGCAAGACTCCGTCTCAAAAAAAAAAAAAAAATCAACCAATGTATTTCACCATAATACCAGAAGACAAAAAACATACATTTATCTAAACAGATAACGGGAAAGGAATTTGACAAAATCTGAAACAAACTGTGCGTGATGGTACACGCCTATAATCCCAGCTACTCGGGAGGCTCAGGTGAGAGGACCACATGAGGCCAGGAGTTCAAGAGTAGTCCGGGCAACACAGTGAGATCTCACCTTGAAACAAACAAAAAAATTATAAAACGTAAGTAAAAATTCAAAATGACAACAGCAGAAATTTCATAAATATAATTAAATGCCAAAAAACATTAGGCATTCATGTAATGTGAGAAGATGCCAAATTTTTGAAAGTCACCAAGTATGAACCCAATTTCTTATAACACAGTTAATCACACGTGGTCTTGGAAGGTAATCCGATTTCTTTCAACATCAAATATGCCTTCTTGCTTGAATTTTTACTTAGATTAAAATGAAAATTATTTCTTAAATATTGGAAATGGATGGGTTGGAATACAATGGCCATGGGCCAAGTTGAAAAGTAAATGAGTAAAAGACAAATAGTAAAGTTTTCTAATATGCTACAGGTAAACCTTAAAGTGACTCACTAATTAACATGTAGATGGCATTATTCTCTAACATTCTCTAAAAGGAAACAAGTAAACCAAATTATCTGTCTCTATGTCAAATGATTGTGGGAAAGCTGTTTCCCTTCTTTAAGCTTCATTTTACCGTCCTATTTTAAGAGGACATTATGCTAGATTCATTCTTAAATTCAACAAATACTTACTAAGCACCTACTGTGCGGCAAACACTTTTCTAGATGCTGGAAATACACCAATGTAAAAAAAAAGAAGAATAAAAAAAAAAGAGAGAGAGAGAGAGACAAAAATCCCTCGCCTTACAGAGTTTAGAGAGATAGAAAATTATGCAAAATATGTATCATGGTAAATGATAATGAATATTACAGGGAACAATAAAGTAGGAAAAGGGACAGAATGTACTGAGGGGGCTATAGTTTTGAATGGGGTTATTAGGGAACTAGATGATTTCTAGGTTCACGTTCAGTTCAAAAATTCAGTGATTTTTCTTCTGTGTTGACTAGGCAGCATAAAAACACACAGTGAACCTCTGAACTTGACCTCTTTAAACTCACACATTCTGTTACCTTGCTCTGTGTCACCACTTATATTCTTTTAAAAACAGGATTAAAAATACATTTTTCCACACTGAGATAAAGCATATGCTGTCATTTAATGAAACAAGTATTTAACAGTCTTGCCTTGGGAGAGGAAAACAAAAATAAAACCTAGCAATTTTCCCCAAAGGTTCTAAAAATCCAGCATTCTTATACACTACAGAAAGAATTAAAATCAGTGATTTTTCGTCGCCCTTCAATAGTCTGAAATTTAGTCTTCTGCTGGGGCTAAGTTACAACAAGAGGTGGTTTAACAGCATCTTTGAAATGGAAGATGCTTTTATAGACAAGGAAAGTCACGTGAATAATAAGAATTACTACTACACCTATTGCAGCTACCCTATTTTGTATGTTTGCTACCTGCCAAGTATAGCACTAGCTATAAAATCAGCAACTGTATACAGTTTGAACTAACATATTAATTTCAAATTCCATGAGAGGGAAGTTTCTGTAAGGTTAAGTGCATTGCTGCTTTTCCACACTTCTACTATATGATTATCTTCGGCAGATCTTCAAGGCAACAAAAAGCTTTCATTTGGGGATGTAAAGGCCCTCTGCTAAGCTAAGACGGGTGTAAATGACAATAGGAAGATGCCTATCTGTGATAATGAGTTCACACAAACAAATATTTAAATAATTTTATCTAGAACTTAATTTGAAGATCTGAATTTTATTTTAAGTCCAAACCACAGCACAAAGTTCCTCAAAAGCTATTCCTACTCAAATGGCTTTAAAAAAAAAGCTCAGTTTATTAGCCATACCCACTACTGTGCTTACAAAAACACAATATTCATTACAAAATAGACATTTTTTCCACTCCACTAGGAAAAACAACTCAAAATTATATTAATATCTTCAATCTGCCCGTTTGGGTTAGGATTTCTGTTTCTTTGGAAATGGCTCCTTAATAAGAGTTTTCCCACAAGAGATCACTGTTCACAAACCAGACTTATTTTGCTCAGTCCAAATACTTTTTAAATTCATCTTTTAAAAGTAGATTAGCTCCCATAGTTTATTTTTTTTCCTCCTGGCAGCTATTTTTCATTCACTATATAATTCATGTTTAGAGTTCACATTAATAAAACTGCCTGTTAATTATCTTCTAAGTAATTTTATGTAATATAAAGTTTCATCTAGCAGAATAAAGCAGGCACTTTGCGTGTTACACTATTAGCAGATGGGAAAGTTTATTTCCAACATTTAAATGCCAATAGAACTCTCAGTAGAACATTAATAAGATAAAAACTATCTAAAGGGTTTTTTAAAATTAACCCTAGAAGAATATGATACTCTCCTTTAGAAAACAAGAAGTGTAAACAGGTAAATACATAAAAACCTACCAGCTCATTGCTTGTAGATGTGAGTCTTAGTTTTTCTTCAATTTCCTTCCCAATTTTCTGAACAGTTACCTGAGTCTGTTTAATTGCACACTGGGCTCTATGAAGCCTAGAAATATAAGTTATAGAAAAATGTAAATGAGTTGACAGTAAACTCAACAAAGAGCCTCAGATATAAATGACAAACCTTGAGGATACAAAGATTTAATAATGAACCCAATTTATTTAATTATCTAGCATATTCACAATGAAATAACAAGGAATACAATAAATCCTAAAACATTAAAGCTCTAAAACACCCTTTTTATACCTGCCTGCCTGCCTCTGATGTATTGTCAGGTAAGATGAAGAACTCAAAGGAGTCGGGAAGAGCCCTGAGAAAGTAATATAGTAAAATCCTATCATTTTACAGATATGGAAACTGAGGCCCAGTGAAATTAAGTGGATTGCTAAAGTCACCGAGAGAGTATCACCATTATCAAAGGCGACTATTACTTCTAGGTATCCATAAAGAAAAAAGGAATTCACAGTAATCCCAGCTGAGAAGGTTGAATCAAAGCAGATAGCACTCTCAAAGAGATAAGAAAAAACCAAAAGATGATAGAAAAGACAAATAGGAGGAATTAAATACTTGGCCAGGTTCAAACTAGCAACTGCATTTTCAGTAAGGTCTCTTTCAAGGAGCACTGAAAATATTAAGAGCTATTTTTATTTTTAAGTTATGGTTTTGTGTTTTTCCTTCTTGGTCTCTTTATCTTTATTTTAATTTAATTTTATTTTGAGACAGGGTGTCACTCTGTCGCCCAGGCTGGAGTACAGTGGTGCAAACACGGCTTACTGCAGGCTTGACCTCCCAGGCTCCAGTGATTCTCCTACCTCAGGCCCCTAGATAGCTGGGACTACGGGCATGCAAAACCACGCCTGGCTAATTTTTGTGTTTTTTGCAGAGATGAGGTTTCACCATGTTGCCCAGACTGGTCTCAAACTCTGTGTTCAAGCAATCTGCCCGCCTCTCAAAGTATTAGGATTACAGCACTATGCCACTGCGCCTGGTTTCTTTATCTTTAAATATAGCTCATGTATTTCTTATACATTTCCATACCAAATGGTCAAACTGTCTTTATTTGTAGATGACATAATTGTCATGTGGAAAATCATCAGAAATCTACAAAACAAACACTAAAATTAATAAGTTAATTTAGCAAGGTCATGGGATATAAGGTCAATATACAAAAAAAAAAAAACCAATGATATTTCTGTATGTAGGCATACCTCACTTTACTGCACTTTGCTTTATTGTGCTTCATAGATATTGCTTTAAAAAAATAAACAAATTGAAGGTTTTTGACAACCCTGAGTCAATCAAGTCTACTGGAGCCATTTTTCCAACAGCATGTACTCACTTCATGTCTCTGTCACATTTTGGTAATTCTCACAATATCTCAAACTTTATCATTATTATTATATCTGCTATGGTGATCTGTGATCAGTGATCTTTGGTGTTGCTATTATAATTATTTTGGAGCACCATGAGCCGCACCCATATAAGATAGTGAACTTTATTGATAAATGTTGTGTGTTCTGACTGCTCCACTAATTGGCCATTCCCAGTCTCTCTTCCTCGCCTTGGGCCTCCATATTCCCTGAGACACAACAATAATGAAATTGGGTCAAGCCTTACAGTGGCCTCTAAGTGTTCAAGTGAAAAGAACAGTCCTACATCTCTCACTTTAAATCAAAAACTAGAAATGACAAAGCTTAGTGAGGAAGGGATGTGAAAAGCCAAGATAAGCCAAAAGCTAGGCCTCTTGCATGAAACAGTCAGCCAAGCTGTGAATGCAAAGGAAAAGTCCTTGAAGGAAATTAAAAGTGCTACTCCGGTGAACACGTGAATGATAAAGTAAAACAGCCTTATTGCTGATGCGGAAAGAGTTTTACTAGTCTGGATAGAAGATCAAACCAGCCACAACATTCTCTTAACCCAAAGCCTAATTCAGAGCAAGGACCTAACTCTCTTCAAATTTTTGAAGGCTGAGAGAGGTAAGGAAGCTGCAGAAGAAAAGTTGGAAGACAGCAGAGATTGGTTTATGAGGTTTAAGGAAAGAAGCCATCTCTAGAACATCGACGTGTAAGGTGAGGCAGGAAGTGCTAATGGAGAAGCTGCAATAAGTTACTCGGTAGCTCTAGCTAAGATCATCAGTGAAGGTGGTTATACTAAACAACAGGTTTTCAACATAGATGAAACAGTCTTCTGTTGAAAGAAGATGCCATCTAGGACTTTCATAGCTAGAGAGGAGAAGTCAATGCTTGGCTTCAAAGCTTCAAAGGACAGGCTGACTCTCTTATTAGGGGTTAATGTACCTGCTGATTTTAAGTTGAAGCTAATGCTCATTTACAACTCTGAAGATCCTGGGGCCCTTAAGAATTATGCTAACTCTACTCTGCCTGTGTTCTATAAATGGTACATCAAAGCCTGGATGACAGTGCATCTGTTTACAGCACTGTTTTACGAATATTTTAGGACTCTTGAGACTTAATGCTTAGAAAAAAAGATTTCTTTCAAAATATTACTGTTCATTGGCAATGCACCTGGTCACCCCAGAGTGCTGATGGGCATGTACAAGGAGATTAATGTTTTCACGTCTGCCAACACATTATCTATTCTGTAGCCCATGGATGAAGGAGGCATTCCAACTTTCAAGTATTATTATTTAAGAAATACATTCATAAGGCTAGAGTTTCCATAGATAATTCATTCTTCTAGTGGATCTGGGCAAAATCAATGGAAAACATTTTGGAAAGGATTCACCATTCTGAATGCCATTCAGAACATTCATGATTCATGGGAGTAGGTAAAAATATCAACATTAACAGGAGATTGGAAGAAGCTGATTCCAGCCCTCATGGATGACTTTGAGGGGTTCAAGACTTCAGTGGCGGAAGTAACTGCAGACATGGTTTTAATAGCAAGAGAATTAGAATTATAAGTGGAGCCTGAAGGTATGACTGAATTGCTGTGATCTCATGATCAAACTTGATTGGATGAGGAGTTACTTTTTATAGTTGAGCAAGAAAAGTGGTTTTTTGAGATGGAATCTACTCCTGGTGAAGAAGCTATAAACACTGTTGAAATGACAACAAAAAATTTATATCATCATAAACTTAGCTGATAAAACAGTGGCAGGGTTTGAGGGGAAGGACTGACTCCAATTTTGAAAGAAGTACTACTCTGGGTAAAATGTTATCAAACAGCATTGCATGATACAGAGAATCATGCATGAAAGAAGAGTCAACTGATATGTCAAACTTCATGTTGTCTTATTTTAAGAAATTGTCACAGTCACTCCAACCTTCAGTAACTACCAATCTGATCAATCAGCAGCCATTGACATGGAGGCAAGATCCTCCACCAGCAAAAAGATATGGCTTGCTGAAGGTTCAGATGATCATTAGCATTTTTTAGCAATAAAAGATGTTTTAATTAAGGTATGTACATTGTTTTTAGACATAATGCTATTTCACACTTAATAGACTACAGCATAGTGTAAACATAACTTTTATATGCACTGGGAAACCAAGAAGTTCATGTGACTCGCTTTATTGCAATATTTGCTTTACTGCTTTGTTGCGATATTTGCTTTATTGGGGTAGCCTGGAACCAAATCCTCAGTATCTCCAAGGTATTCCTGTATTAGCCCCAAACAATTGAGATACGAAATTCTTAAATAATACTTTAATGACAGCATCAAAAAACATAAAATACTTAGGGATGAAATAAAAGATGTGCAAGACTCAACCCTGAAGTCACAAAACATTGCTACAATAAAGAAGAACTAGTAAGTAAAAAATACATGTACATGGACTGGAAGATTCCATATTGTTAAAGATGTCAGCTTTTCCCAAATGGGTAAATAGCTTGAGACTCCCAATCACAGTCCCAAAGGATTTTGTTTTTGACAGAAATTAATAAGCTGATACTGTAATTTATATAGAAAAGCAAATAATCTAGAAGTGACAAACCAATCTTGAAATAGGCCAGATTTCAAGAGTTTCTATTAAGTTACATAATTAAGACAATATGGCATGGTCATGGAGATTAAAAAATAAATAGATCAATAGAAGAGAATAAAGTGCACCATAATACTCCTACACATATACAGCAAATTAATTTTTGACAAAGGAATCAAGGCAAATTAGTGCAGAAAACAAAGTTTTTTAAACAAAGGTGCTATGGAACACTGAATAAGCATAGAAAAAAATCAATCTCATCTCCTATTTCATACACACAAAAATTAATTTAAAGAGGATCACAGTAAATATAAAAGCTGAAATCATAATACTTATGGCCAAAAATATAGGACTATCTCTTGCAACCTTGAGGTAGACAAATATTCAGTAGAGAAGACATAAAAAGAATTAATCATAAAAATAAAAAGGAATAAACTAGACTTTAAAAAAATGAGAAATACCTGTTAATCTTAACAAAGCTGCCATTAGGAAAATAAAACAGTCCATAGACTGGGAGGAAATATTTGCAAAGCACCTATCTGACTATAAAGAATTCTTATAAATCAGTAATCAAGACAGTCAATTAAAAATGGACAAAAGACAAAAGAACAAAGCTGGAGGCATCACGCTACCTGACTTCAAACTATACTACAAGGCTACAGTAACCAAAACAGCATGGTACTGGTACCAAAACAGAGATATAGACCAATGGAACAGAACAGAGTCCTCAGAAATAATACCACACATCTACAGCCATCTGATCTTTGACAAACCTGACAAAAACAAGAAATGGGGAAAGGATTCCCTATTTAATAAATGGTGCTGGGAAAATTGGCTAGCCATAAGTAGAAAGCTGAAACTGGATCCTTTCCTTACTCCTTATACGAAAATTAATTCAAGATGGATTAGAGACTTAAATGTTAGACCTAATACCATAAAAATCCTAGAGGAAAATCTAGGTAGTACCATTCAGGACATAGGCATGGGCAAAGACTTCATGTCTAAAACACCAAAAGCAACGGCAGCAAAAGCCAAAATTGACAAATGGGATCTCATTAAACTAAAGAGCTTCTGCACAGCAAAAGAAACTACCATCAGAGTGAACAGGCAACCTACAGAATGGGAGAAAATTTTTGCAATCTACTCATCTGACAAAGGGCTAATATCCAGAACCTACAAAGAACTCCAACAAATTTACAAGAAAAAAACAAACAACCCCATCAAAAAGTGGGCAAAGGATATGAATAGACATTTCTCAAAAGAAGACATTCATACAGCCAACAAACACATGAAAAAATGCTCATCATCACTGGCCATCAGAGAAATGCAAATCAAAACCACAATGAGATACCATCTCACACCAGTTAGAATGGCGATCATTCAAAAGTCAGGAAACAACAGGTGCTGGAGAGGATGTGGAGAAATAGGAACACTTTTACACTGTTGGTGGGATTGTAAACTAGTTCAACCATTATGGAAAACAGTATGGCGATTCCTCAAGGATCTAGAACTAGATGTACCATATGACCCAGCCATCCCATTACTGGGGATATACCCAAAGGATTATAAATTATGCTGCTATAAAGACACATGCACACGTATGTTTATTGCAGCACTATTCACAATAGCAAAGACTTGGAATCAACCCAAATGTCCATCAGTGACAGATTGGATTAAGAAAATGTGGCACATATACACCATGGAATACTATGCAGTCATAAAAAAGGATGAGTTTGTGTCCTTTGTAGGGACATGGATGCAGCTGGAAACCATCATTCTTAGCAAACTATCACAAGAACAGAAAACCAAACACCGCATGTTCTCACTCATAGGTGGGAACTGAACAATGAGATCACTTGGACTCAGGAAGGGGAACATCACACACCGGGGCCTATCATGGGGAGGGGGGAGGGGGGAGGGATTGCATTGGGAGTTATACCTGATGTAAATGACGAGGTGATGGGTGCAGCACACCAACATGGCACAAGTATACATATGTAACAAACCTGCACGTTATGCACATGTACCCTACAACTTAAAGTATAATACTAATAAATAAATTTTTTTAAAAAATGGACAAAAGAGTGAAATAAACACATCACAAAAAAGATACAAGAATGGCCAATAAGCATAGGAAAAGTCACTCAAAGTCTTAGTCATGAGGGAAATGCACATTAAAATCATAATGAGGTGCCATTTCACACCTGTTAGAATAGATAAAATTAAAATGACAACACTAAATGCTGGCAAGGATGTGGAACAGCTAAAACTTGCATGCGTTGCTGGCAAAAATGTATCAGACCGGTGCAAAAGTAACTACAGTTCTTGCAATTATTTTAAATTTAAATTTAAATTGCAAGAACCCACGAGATCAGGAGATCAAGCCCATCCTGGCCAACATGGTGAAACCCCATCTCTACGAAAATCCAAAAAGTTAGCCAGGCATGGTGGCACACGCCTGTGGTCCCAGCTACTTGGGAGGCTGAGGCAAGGGAATCGCTTGAACCCGGGAGGCAGCGGTTGCAGTGAGCTGAGTTCATGCCATTGTACTCCAGCCTGGCGACAGAGCAAGATTCCGTTTCAAAAAAAAAAAAAGGGGGGGGGGGGGCAAAAACTGCAATTACTTTTGCACCAGCCTAATAAAGTAACAGTGCCTTTTTTAGAAAGTATTAGTTATTAAGTTAAACATACATTTAACCTAAGGCCCAGCAATTCTACTCCTAGGTATTTACCCAAGAAAAATAAAAAACATGTCTACAAGAAGCTTTGTATAAGAATGTTCATAGAAAACAATCCAAATGTCTATCAAAGAGAAGAATTGACAGTTGAGCTATATTCACATAATGAAAATCTACTTAGCAATAAAAAGGAACACACCACTGGTACATACAACAATATGGATGGATCTCAAAAACAATATGTTGAGTGAAAAAAGCCAGAAACAGAAAAGTCCATATTGTATAATTCCCTTTTCACAAAGTTCAAGAACAGGTAAAACCAACCTATGGTGACAAATCAAGAGTGGTTGGGACTGACATAGAGAGAAGAGGGAACAAAGCAACTATCTGAGGTGATGGAAATGTTCTAAGTCTTTATTTTTCTAGATGGGGTCTCACTTTGTCACCTAGGTTGGAGTGCACTGGCATGACCATAGTTCACTGCCCCCTCAAATTACTGGACTTAAGGGATCTTCCTGCCTCAGCCTTCCGAGTAGCTGGGACTACAGGAGCGTGCAACTGGGTCCAGCTAATTTTTTGTAGAGACAGAGTCTCACTATGCCCAGGCTTGTCTCAAACTCCTGGCCTCAAGCCATCCTTCCGCCTCAGCCTCCCAGAGTGTTGGGATTACAAGAGTGAGTCACTGCACCTGGCTTTGATGTCTTGATTAGGGTAAGGAGTACACCAAAACTCACAGATTTTATACTAAGATCTGTGCATTTCACTGTGTGTGAATTTTACCTCTGTTTTTAAAAGGTGGTCATCAATCCTAACCTGAAAGTCATCATATACGTGAGAGGTTCATTTTCTTAGGCATTTGACGGTATTGCTACCTCTGCCATTATTATTATTATTATTATTATTACCGTAAACCCTAGAAATATTCATGATATATTCTGTACTTTTAGAAATTGCCTGACATTTATTGATGATTTCTTAGGTCATATAAAAAGGACCAACTCTCAATATAGCTATTTTGTTCATGAGACCAGGAATTCAACAAATCCCCTCAGGGCTCCTAAGGAATCCAATAGAGGAGATTATACTCCATCCTGTTGCCTCATGGTCTGGGTGTGTTTGTGTGTTTAATCTACATTGACAGTAATACTCTCTTAAAAAGATAGCTCTACAGTAATTTTACATCCAGGTAAGGCCCTTTGTGATGTAGTCCCTGCTGACACATCCTGTCTCATTCCTGATTATTTTTCACCTTGTACCCTCATCTCCAGCAATGCTGAACTACTGGCAACTCTCCAAACATATCCTATCATTTCTTCCTGCTGTACCCCTTTGTGAGCTGTTCTATGTGCCTACAAGTTCTTCACATCCCTTAACAGATAACTAAATTCCTAATCCATTAAGAGGAAGCTCAAGCAACCTCTTCTTCAAAGGCCTTCCCTGACTATTACAGACAGGTATAGGCACTCCTTCCTCTGGAAATCTGCTACTTGTGTATGGCACCACAATAAATACTATACAACCCTAGTTTACAGCAACTGTTTATTTCTTTGCCTATTTTACTAGATCTTTCTGGGGGTAAAATAAATTTCATCTTCTCATGTATATTCCAAATGCTAAGTACAGAATGTGGCACAAAGGAGGGACTCAAAATATATTTGCTGGCTTAATGTCTAATGTCTGAACATAAAAGCACAGTTCCAAAATTTGATATTTTTGACATCAGTGGGAGATTAATTGGAAGATCAATGCGGGAGTTTCCTATATTTGTAACTTCAAAATAGTGTATCAAAATAAAAATCACATAGAGACTACTCATTCAAGTAAGGAAACAGCAATTTTTACTAAAAATGTTATCAGAATTCTAAAAATGATAGGCATCATCAACCCAGAGAAGAAATCAACAAAATAGCCTGTTACTTTAAAAGTAGGAAAGTGCTGTCTAAAACTTCACTGGTACTATGCAAACAACCTTGTCAAATGGTAAAGACTTTAAAAATAAAAATGATTCATGACCATAATTAATGTATGACTTCAACTATTTGGCTCTCACTGCCCCAGACGCTTTCTGATCTTACCTTAGGGGCTTAAAACACACAGACAGAGTCACATTTCCTCCAATCTTCAGTGTTATCCAAATAGACTTTCAGAGCCCCTGCTACATCAAGACAGAGCTAATAACATCCCCCTTTCAAACCCAACAGGAGAATAAAAGTTTGAAGTATATAGACTTTGAAAAATAACATGGGACATCCTGATTCCCCTGGGGATAAAGAGGTGAAGGACTAACTAAAAAAGAAACAACTGCTTTACTTCCAAACTGGTTGGCCAATTTCGGAGGAATGTTTCTTGATTTTGCAAACTTTCAAAAGAATCTATAAAGAAAGAAATATATATCATGTAGTAATATGGGTGAGTGGTCAGTATCAACACTAACACCCTCAAGCTGAAATAAAACTCGTCATCACTGCTGTTGGGAAGGAGAGATCAAGTAGCTATCTGATAGGTATTCTGGTGATAGGAAACAGATGATGGTTTGAGGTAATAAATTGAAACTGGACTAAAAAAGTGCTTTGAAGCTATGTATTTCTATGGATGTGAAGATACACTGAATAAAAAAAATATGTCAAGTAAATTATTAACAAACGTTAACTGAGACCATGTCAATGAGATATTAAAAACAATCTCACTGAAGGAGAAGTTCTAAGATAGTATTGATCATATCACATCAGAAACCCTGCATTCAAGTTTAAGACAAAGAATGACAAATTAGAATACCTACAAAGGCAGTGAAGTACAGTTCCCTATGGCTTGCAGAGAGAGATAAAAAGGGAGAAGAAATACAGGAAGGAGAGGCATCTATGAAACAAATCAATACCTTATCATTAATGGTTTTGTATTTCATATGAAGGTGCTTAGATTTTTATTCTGAAGGCATTAGAAAACAATTAAAAAGTTTTAAGCTGGGAAAGATTTAACTACATTTGCACTTTAGAAAGGTATTTTTTCTTGTAATAAGGTGAATGGCACACAGAGAAAAGAGACTGCAAACAGGAAGGTTAGTGTGAGGTTATTCCAACAGTCCATGTAACAAATGGCTCTGTCCTAAATTAAAATAGTGACAGGGAAGATGGTGTAGATGTGAAAAGTGAGAGAGAAGAGAGATAAAGAATGATGCTCGAAAACAAATTACCAGCATAAACATGAAAGAGAAGACATCACTACAGATCCTTCAGATAGTTAAAAGGAATTAAGGAGAAATGATGAGCAACTCTATGCCAATAAATTAAACCTAAATGAAATAGTCAAACTGTTTAAAATCCACAAATTTCCAAAACAAACAAAAGAAACAGAAAATCTAAAGAACCACTATCTGTTAAATAAATTAAATTTGTAATTAAAAATCTTCTCACATAGGAAACTCTAGGCTCAGATAGCTTCACTGGTAAAATGCCAGTAGTATCAAAAATCTTTCCAAGAAGAAGAGGGGATGCTTTCAGTTTGTTGCATGAGGTTAACACAACCCTGATACCAAAACATGACACGAACAACACTATAGGAAAAAAAAATTATAGACCAATTATTACACATGAACATAAATGCAAAAATCATTAACAAAATGTTAGCAAATCAACTCTAGTAATATATGAAAAGGACAAAGCAATTGGATCAAGTGGGTTTATCTCAGTAGGTTATACCATTCTGTTACTGACTGATTTTCAAATACTATACAAGGTTGGTACAATATTTGAAAATCAATCAATGACAGAATGAAGAAAAATGATCATATGATTATCTTAAAAGATTCAAAAAAAAGAAGCATTTGATACAATTTAATACCTGTTACTGGTTAAAAAATTTTTTAAAACCCCCAACAAACTAGGAGGAAAGGGGAGCTTCCTCAATCTGCTAAAGGGTTTATAGAAAAAAATCTACAGCTAATCTTATACTCACAATCAAAAAAAAAGGCAAAGATATCCACTTTCATCACTCTATTCCACATGTACTCAAGGTCCAAACCATTATAATAATGCATTTTAAAAGTAAATAAAAGCCATAGGTATAGGAAAGGAAGAAGCAAATCTACTTAAAGGTGCTATGACTGTGTATGTAGAAAAATCCAAAGAAATTTAAAATCCAACTACTAGAACTAATAAGTAAATTCCACAAATTGCAAGAGTTTAAATTAATATATTAAAAATCAATCAGTGTTTCTATATAATATCAATAAATAACTAGGAATAAATCTAAAGAAAGGTATGAAAGACCTGTACACTGAAAACCATAAAACACTGCTGAGCTATTAAAGAATACTTAAATAAATGGAGACATACACCATTTCATGGATTGGAATACGTGATATTATTAAGCAGTCAAGTATCCCTAAATTGATCTAGATCCAAAGCAATCCCAATCAAAAACCCAAAAGATTTTTTTTGTTTAATAGAAATTGGCAAACTGCTTCTAAACTTGATATCCAAATACAAAAGACCTAGAACAATAAGAAAATGTTGGGGGGGCGGAGCAGGAAAAAGCTGGAGGGCTTACACTACTAGATTTTATGACCTATCATAAAGCTACAGTAAGTAAGGCAGCAACAGTCACATAGAACTAAACAAATAGATCAATGAAATATAATTCAGGGCTGGGTGCGGTGGCTCATGCCTATAATCCCAGAACTTTGAGAGGCCAAGGTGGGTGGATCACCTGAGCTTGGGAGTTCAAGACCAGCCTGACCAACATTGAGAAACCCTGTGTCTACTAAAAATACAAAATTAGCCGGGCATGGAGGCACATGTCTGTAATCCCAGCTACTCGGGAGGCTGAGGCAGAAGAATTGCTTGAACCTGGGAGGCAGAGGTTGTGGTGAGCCGAGATCGCACCATTGCACTCCAGCCTGGGCAACAAGAGCGAAACTCTGTCTCCAAAAAAAAAAAAATATATATATATATATATATATATATAAATTCAGATTATAGAAAAAATCATTGATACATACTCAATTTTTTGATAAGGAAAAGAAAACTTTGTCAACAAATGGCAGTGAAATAAGTTAATACGCATATAGGAAATAAATGAACCTTAACCTGCACCTCACCTCATACACACAGATTAATTTGAGATGGATTAGGGACCTAAATGTAAAAGCTAAGACTACAGTGCTTCTGAAATAACACATAGGAAAACATATTCAAGAACTTGAACTAGGCAAAAATTTCCTTAGGGCACTATTGAGAAAATGAGAAAACATCAAGTCATGACAGAAAAAACACTCAGGGGGTGTGTGTGTGTGTGTGTGTGTGTGTGTGTGTGTGTGTGTGTGTGTGTACACCTGACAAAGGACTTCTATCCAAAATACGTAAAGAATTCCTACATAAAAATAAAAATATAAACAACCCAATAAATCAGAATAGGCAAAATATTTGAACAAACACTTCAAAAAATGAGATATAAGAATGAGCTATTAGCACATGAAATGGTGAAAATATCTTTACTCATTGTAAAATTAAAAATCAAAATCAAAATGATACACTACTACAAGCCCTATTATAATGGCTAGAACTTAGAAAACTGACAATACCAAATGATGGCAAGAGGTAGAGCAACTGGAACTTTCCAACATTGCTGGAGGGACTGTACAAATATATAACTACTTTGGAAACCTGTGTGGCAATACCTAACAAGTTAAATATGCACCTCTTGTATAAGCCAACAGTTTCACCCTCAGGTATAATGTGGGCTGGGTGCGGTGGCTCACGCCTGTAATCCCAACACTGTGGGAAGCTGAGGTGGGAGAAATCACCTGATGTCAGGAGTCTGAGATCAGCCCTAGGAACCCAGCAAGACCCTGTCACTAAAAAAATTAAATTAGCCAAGCATGGTGGTGCACACCCATTCCCAGCTACGTGGGAGGCTGAAGGGAGAATCCCTGGAGTTCAGGAGCTTGAGGTTACAATGAGCTATGACTGCACTACTGCACTCCAAGCCTGGTGACAGAATGAGTCCCTGTCTCTAAAATATCAAATAAATAAACAAATAAAGAGAAAGCACATGACCACAAAAAAACTTGTGTAAGGTGTTCCTATCGGCTTTATTTATAATAGCCAAAAAGTAGAAACAATCCAAATATCCATCAACAGAATAATGAATAAGCAAACTGTAGTATATTCATAGAAGGAAATACCACTTCACCAATAAAAAGGAATACACTACTAATCTATACAACAATATGGATAAATTCCAAAAACTAAGTTAAACAAAAGGAGCCAGAAACCAAAAGAGTGCCCTGTATGACTCCACTTACAAGAAGTTCAAAAACAGGGAAAACTAATAAATGATGAGGCAGTAAGAAAAGTGTCCCAGGATGGGAATGAGGGTGTCAGAACACTGGCAAATGAGGGAACATTCTGGATAATGAAAATATTCTATACCTTGATTTACCGATGACAATACAGGTGTGTATATTTATTAAAATTCATCAAACTGTGTGTGTGTGTATGTGTGTGTATATATATATCTGTATTTTATTGTATATAAATTATACTGCCAAAGAAAAAGAAAAGAATGTTTGCTGGTGTATGGCTTGGGGAACCAGAAAAATGGCAATGCTATTTACTGCAATGTAGAACACAGGAGGAGCAGTTCGAGAAGAAAGTTCTATTTTCAGTTGGAGGTGCCTGTGTAACATCCAAGAGGATGTGCTGAATATGAGTTGAATATAAAGATCTGTTGCTCAGGAGACAGATCTTGGCCAGAGATAAAAATGTGGCAATCATTAGCACACAGATGGTTATGAACGCTATGAAAGTGAATGAGATCACCCTGAAGACTGTGTGAATGAGAGTAAACAGGGCCTAGAACAGAAACCAGAGGAACATCAATATTTAAGAAATTGGGGAGAAAAAAGTTCTGCAAAAAATTGTGAACTAGAATATCCAGGGAGAAGTAGAAAGACTGCTCAGAGAGCTGGTATGACAGCAGTTAAAGGAACAGCACATCTCGAGGGAGGAATGACCAGTGTCACAAAAATCAAGTAACCTAAGGCCTAGACAGTTTCTATATATTTAGCAGCAAGGACTTAATTAAAGCCATTTCAAATCCGTTCACCTCACCCCAGATCCACTGCCACCTAGCCAATAGCCCTAACTGGTTTCTTAGCTTCAACTCTTATTCTTCTCAATTTTATTCTGTACTTAGTACCAAAGAACCCCTGTTCTTCATTTGCTCAGTTACTAATTGTAGTTTATCTTCCCCAACAGCATCCAGAATGACTGCCTTATACACATCTAAAACTGTATTTCCTTAGAGACAGCTAGAAATATCACAATCCACCAACTTACAATTTCAAAGACTCATGCTAATGCATCTAGTACCTCACCACTTTATCTTTCTTCTTCTCTAATGGACACTAACCTTTTAGATACTCTAGGCCCTCTAATAGCTAGTGTGTGGTTGCATACCCAGTTCCTTTCATTATGTATCTACGGGTAATTAACATACGTGTACTTCTAGTCATGTTGATAACATCTTCCATCGATGATAAAAGGATTTTTCTGGTGTCTGAAAGGCGTGATCTACATTTTTCCACACTAAATGCATTGTCCATTTTTAAAATAATTCTATTCAAATAAATCCACCTATTCAAATAAATTTTATCAAATAAATCTGCTCCATGAATCACTGCAGTGCTCTGGAACTGACATCACAGTATACTAGTGCTGCCTTTTCCCTCACTCATACTTCCTGTGTTCGCTCACCTAAACCTATTGATTCTTCTTTCCCAATGCGCTTATCCACATAATTTCCTTCTCATCACTCCCACTGTAAGCACCCTGGTTCAGCATTAATAAAAGGCCTTCCTTACTAATCTCTGCCCTCTTCAACCCATCTGCAACACTGCCATCAGAATGCTCTCCTAGAACACAGATTTCAATAGTGTCCTTCAAAAAATCAAAACAATGACGTAAGAGGTATGGAGATCTTTTAAGTCTTAGTGTATCAACAATTAGAATGACTACAGGCAAATTTGGGCTCTTTATACAAAAGAAAAAAACCACCATGTACTCGCACCAAATAATCACAGATTCTAAAAAACGTATGATTAGATGTTATTCTTTGCTTGAAAACAGCCCAGGGCTATTTAAATAAACAATAAACTCTGTTG
The DNA here is from genome assembly GCF_003255815.1 of Theropithecus gelada. Lineage (NCBI taxonomy): Eukaryota > Metazoa > Chordata > Mammalia > Primates > Cercopithecidae > Theropithecus > Theropithecus gelada. Next base: position 67,907,255 of record NC_037682.1, on the reverse strand, counting down.
TTTTAGCCTGGCAATTCAAAGTCCAATGAAATCAAGCTCAGGCATAATAGTATTAATATTTACCAGAAACCTGAGGCCTAATACAGTGCCTGGCACATAGAATATATTTATTTAATAATTCATTGGTGAATGAATACACATTTATTTAGTGCTGGCTATGTGCCAGGCACTAAGCTAAAAACTTGAAATGGATATTTCATTTAATTCTCACAAAAATCCATAGATGTAAATATTCCCATTCTACCTGTGAGAAAATCGAAGCTGGTAAGTGGCAGAATCAGTATTTAAACCCAGGTTTCTTTAACTCCAAAGCCTGTGGTCTTCACTGCTTCCTGATTTCCCACCCACAAACCCATCGTTCCCAAGCTAATCTTGTCACCATCTCCCCACAAACCTTGGCATCAGTAACACCTTACATGTTAAATAATTTTAGTTTCCAAAGTGCTTTTTCACAGATACATTATTTAGGTTAAACCTTCCAAATATGTGTGTCCAAGCTCAGTATTCCAACCCTTATATATCAGTTGCTGTGTGCTTTTCTCTTCCATTATTCTACGATTCCATTCACAATATAACTTGTATCTCAACTAAATCTGCTGCTGCATTTTATCCCACTATCTTTGGGGTAGGCAGAATTCTAAAATGTCACCCCAAGATTCCCATTCTCTGCATAATCCCCTCCTCTTGGTTATTAGCAGGACTTGTGAACACCATAGGATATTACTCCCAGAAATGTTCCTTTACAAGGTGAAGGAATTGGGGGGCTATAATTAAGGTCACATATCAGTTCACTTTGAGTTAACCAAAAGGGAGATGAGCTGGCTGTTACAGGCTGAACTGTATCCCTCCATCCCCCGTCCCAAATTCATGTTGAAATGTCCTAATTCCTAATGTGACTATATTTGGAAACAGGACTTTCAGAAGGTAATTAGAGTTAATGAGGTCATAGGGCGGCCTTAAAAGAACAGGAAGAGAAAAGGATCTCTCCCTCTCCACATGCATGCAAGAAGGAAAGGCTATGTGAAGTCACAACAGGCAGGTGGTCATCTGTAAGCTAGGGAGAGAGCCCTCACCAGAAACTGAACCATGCTGGCACCTTGATCTCAGACTTATAGCCTTCAGATCTCTGAGAAAATAAATGTCTGTTGTTAAAACCACCAGACTGGTATTTTGTTGTGGCAGTCCAAGCTGACTAATACAGAGGGTAGGTCTGCTCTAACCAGGTAAGCACTAAAAAAGGGACTGGCCCTTTCTGAAAGAAGAGATTTGAAGCACAAGAGGGCCTATAAAGTGGGCCACGTGGCAAGAAACTGCAGGTGGCCTCTATGGGACTGACAGCGGCCCTCAGACCACTATCAGCAAGAGAACAAGAGGCTGAGTCCTATAAACCACAAGGAAGTGAACTCTGCCAAAAAACCATGGGAGCTTAAGTAAGGACCCTGAGCTCCAGAAAGGAACACAGCGCAGCTGACACTGATTTCAGCCACATGAGACCATAAGCAGAGAACCAAGTCAGCTGTTCCCAAATTTCCGGCCTAAAGAAGAAACTATGAGACAATAAAACAGGTATTATTTTAAGCCACTAAATTTGTGGTAATTTATTATCCAGCAACCAAAAACTAATACATTCTTTCAATCCAAATATTAATTATCTTTCTTTCAAAGTCATCTCTTCATGATTCCATTTACTGAGCACATTATCACATTAGTCAAAATAACACCTGCACATTATAAATCTTTAGCCTAATTCCTTATCTAATGATGGTTAACGTATCTTTAAATTTATTCATTCATCCTGTCTTCACATTGAGCACTTTCTATGTTGCTAATACTGAGTCTAGTGTTAAGAGAAAAAACATTGCAGACAGTCTATGCTCTCTAGAAATATACCACTTATTTACATATTCAAGCAATAAACACTTATTAAAGGCCTAAATGTTCACCATTCCCTCTGTTAGGTAATAAAAATACAGAGATCACAGCATTATCTTCACAATGCTCAAACTTTGTAGAGAAATTTGTTTGTAAACAATCATAATAGCATTATACAGGCTACCGTACAGGCATGTATCGGGTAAGGGCGGAACATAAAAAAGGAGCATCTATTCTGGGGTGGGGTCGAGTGGAAGCAAAAGTCTTCTTGGAGGGGGTAAACACTGAGCCAACATTAGAAGGAAAAGTAGGAATCAGCTTGATAAAAAGGGAGAAAGATATTCCAGACAAAAGCAAAAACAAGTACAAAAAAAAGGTAGCCTAACATTTTCAGGAACTGTACGCAGCTTAGAAAGGCTGGAGCACAAGGTCCTATGGGAGAGGATGGCAAGAGATGAGGTAAAAAGGCAGGCAGAGGTCAGATTATGAAAACCTGGTATATTAGGCTAAGGAGCTTTACTCTCAAGGCAAATAAATAAGCTTTAAACTTATTTGGAGGCCTGACCAAGAGATGTCATGTATGTGGGCTGCAATGTAAAAAGACCAGGCACCTCTAGGTACAAAATAGACCCAAAAATTCATTTTGGAAGAGGAAGAACTCAAGTAGGAGTCCGGGAATAGTTAATATTTGGTAAGGGTGGTGGTCTCCCTCAACAGCACTGGGAGCATGCTCCATCTAGACTTCATATCATGCTGTAATCATTTGTTTTCTGGCTTTCTCCACCAGTGGATTCTATACTCCTTGAAAACCTAGGCCTATACTTTAGTACTGTTGTGCTCCTGAGCTTCCCTGTAGTACTTTGCATATACAGGTCTTCAGTAACAGACTGTATTAAGATTACTCCCTTTCCTTCCTCAGAAATACGAAGGGGCACATCTCACCCTTCTCTTAACCCCCCAGAGCACAACAGACGCCCAATGAATTAAAAATGATTATTTTAAGATTTCTCCGATTCTATGTTTCTCAGATTCTATGCAATATTCAGTGCAATTTATTCAGTGATAATTTCTGTTTTCTTAGATGTATATCAAGAATAGAAAAACTCCTGGGAAACTGCCTTGAGAACATTTTTTAACGTTTGTAAACCAGAAAAGATTGATCATTTCTCATTGTAGATACTACATGTCCATCAATTTAATAATCCAATATTTTCTGGCAGTCATATCTCACTGATTATTAATATTGACTTGACTACTGACTAAAGGTTCTGTATCTTTTTTTACTCAGACTGTTGCCCATATGTCAAGCCTCCCTCTTCTCATACAGTTGGTTTTAGGACTCAAGTATAAGACTATATATTCTTTTCACAATTAAACTCCATCTTAAAATTTAAGATGAGCTGAATATAATTCTCTCTTTCCAGTCCCAAGAGATCTTATTTACTAATTCTGTTATGCAATAATCACCATCTCTATAAGTACCACGTTACCACTGCATTAGCTTAGTCAATTTTCTATATTTTTGTTCAAAGGCTTAGACTGTGGTATTCTCAAGAGGAAAAACCATGTCTCCCTTGATCACCACTGTATACCCAGCATATTGCATAGTTTCCAGCATGCAGTACTGAATAAACATTTGAATAAGCACGTAAGTAATCAAATGAATGGACATGTTGAAAAAGACCAGGTCAAAAACAAAGCCCTATGCCATGCATTTGAAAATTTCCCTTTAGATAGCAAGTCATCAAATAGTTACCAATCGACCTATCTTTTCTGTCATTTAGCTTACACTTCTTCATCTTGCTCCCAAAGCTATCCTGACATACCTTATCCAACATATCACTGAAGTTATCTGTATCTTCAAATCTAAGTACCCTTGCAAAATGGATACATTAGTCTGAGATAACTTGTTCTTGGGAAAGGCTCACTAAAGGAGGCAGGATTTAAGCTCCAATATGAAGGAAGGGTAGCTACGACTCATAGCTGTATGCAAGGGAATTGCTGTTTAGGGTATTGGGAATAGCTTTTCATAGTCATTAAGGAAGCAGAGTGCATTACATGTTCAGAACAGAAAAGTAGGTTGTGTGCTATAAAACAAAGAGGGCACAAGAGCAGTATCATGAGAGGCAGGCTGCAAAGGTTGATCAGAGCTACAGTGCTGTAGATTTTAAATGCCTAATAAATTATCTGCATCTCTACAGCACCTACAGCAGTCTAAAGCACATGGGAATCACTCAAACACTTGTTGATGGATTTATTAAATATGATAGTTTCCCAAAAGACCAGGAGTCTACCCAAAGCCTGCTTCTACATTCCTCCGTCTAGACCATGCACATAGTTGGGAAGAACACAATCTCATGCTAATGGCATCAAATAAGACAATACTATCACTTATAAATACTTATAAAATTAACCTTCTTTCATGGAAAAGTAAATAGGATCGTGGGTGGGAAAGTCCTATTGAGGAGACTGTAGGTGGTGTGAAAGCATGTGATAATTAGTGCATCAAGTCTAACAAGGATATGCATACCCTCAAAAACTAACAACACTGATGAAGCAACAGTTATAGAACAATAATCAACTCTTCGCATTTCCAATTTACATCTCAACTAACTCATTTCAGGCAAGAAGAACCACATTTGGCATAAGAGCAAGCTAAATCATTCCCAGATTTTTTCATAATACTATCCATGTGCATTTTAGCAAGTTTAATTTAAAATGTATTCATTATACAGTAAACACACTTGAGGAAGTACACAGAAAAACACTTCAGAATTAGAAACAATAAACAAAACAAACTACAGACATGGACAAGATTTTTACAATATAAAAGGAATATTACATACAACTTTAGGCCAATAAATTTTTTTTTAAAAACAGGAAAAGTGAATGATTTTCTAGCAAACTATAAATTATCAAACTGTCTCAATAAGAGGTTGAAACCCTGAATAGATCAATAACTACAAAGAAACTAAAAATGCTACCAAAGTGGGGGTGGGAGGGTGTAGGCCATGATGATTTTAGAGTGCTATAGTATAAATATTTGTCCCCACCCAAACTCATGTTGAAATTAATTGTCACAGTATTGGGAGGTGGGACCTTTTTTATCTTATTTTTTAGAGACAGGATCTTGCTCTATTACCCAGATTGGAGTGCAGTTGTATGATATGCAGGTTATAGCTCACTGTAACCTCGAACTCCTGGGCTCACGTGAGCCTCCCGTCTCAGCCTCCCGAGTAGCTGGGACTATAGGTGCCCGCCACTGTGTCCAGTTGGCTCTTCCTTTTTCTAAATCTGTTTTAAGGCTCATAAACTAAGGATACTAAGTACCTTGCATGCTATTTTATCCAGTAAGCATATGTACCATGAAGTTCAGCACTTGAATAAATTTATCTTGACACTAATTCTTCCACATGCTAAATCTTATTCAACTAGACAATTCACTTCTTGTCTTCTTCCTTTGTATCCTCTCCTGTATTGCGTCTGATAAACAGCTGTACACTCAGCAAGCATTTAATACATACTTAACAATTGTGTAATTTTTAGATTGTAATTTAAATAGTACTTTTTAACTACTCAGGTTTCATCAGAACGGCATTTGAAAAAGAAATTATTAGACTTGTTTACATCTTAACAGAAAGCAGTGGTGAGCTGTGAAGAAAAAGCATGGATTTGTAAATCCCAGTGGAGATCCGAAAGAAAAGCCCCCATCACCATGTCTAAACAAGAGGCAAAAGCTTCCACCATGGACTTCAGGGACAAGAGAGAAAAAAATACACTTTATTCAAAGTCATTAGATAGGACAATAGTGAGGTTCACTGCAAGGTAAAAATGACGACCAAGAAACATCCCAAGAAACTCAAAGAATCATACTATCAAAAAATACACAGAGCGCCAATGAATTTATTCAAGTTCCTCTTTGAAGGTCAGAAAATTGCTGATATTCACACTCCACAAGAACTTAGAATGGGATTGTAAGATGGGATTGAAGTTTACCAGGAATAAATAGGGGGAAATTATTCAACAATTCAGATATTTTTTCCCCTAACTATTTTTAAAAATAGTTCTTTTGCAATGTAGTATTCAAAACTGAATTATAATTGGCACCCCATCTCTTTATAATGCATTGCATTTTTACTTTTAGTACTTGTTATTCATTATCATTTGTTTTCATTGCCCTGATCTTTTATGATCAAGCTTTAGCCCCTTTTGTATCATTCTCTCCTTTTTAAAAATTACATGGGTGCAGAGAGAGGCCTCCTTTTCCAGGATTCTGTACTTTCAGGCTTACGATCATAAGAGAGCCAATGCAAGAGTTCATAATGGCTTTCCACCTGGCCCTGAAGTTCTGCATCTAAAGTTCTCCTGGACTATGACTTTCACTGTAAGAGGAAGTTTTTCAGAGAACTCAACTGTGGAAACATGACATTTCCTTAATTTGATTCTGAAACTTTGTACCAAATGAAACAATATCAGGTTGGAGCGGGGGATGTTACATATGGTGATACAGGTTGAACATCCCTAGCCTGAAAATCCAAAATTCAAAAATGCTCCAAAATTCAAAAATTTTTGAGCATAAACAAGTGGATCAACATTTCCTTCAAAGGAAATGCTCACTGGAGCATTTGGGATTTCAGACGCTCAACCAGTAAATATAATGCAAATATTCTAAAATTAAAAAAAAAAAAAAAAAAGCAAGAAACTTCTAGTCCCAAGCATTTTGGCTAAGGGATGCTCAACCTGTAATAATGAGTAACTTTAAAGAAGGCTTTATAGAAAGGAAAATACATTTTAAGATTTCTAAATATCTTATAGTTTTGGAAAAGTTCTAATTTCCAGGGAAATTAATAATAAAGATATGGAGAAGTACAGGCAACAACAAGAATCGGAACAGAAACAGTTGGTTTCATCCACATCCTTGGGTTTACACAGACTTTGAGTAGCTCATAAAAGCAAAGTTAGAAGGGCATTTTTATGCAGTTTGCTCTCAAGTGTAAGTCAATGAATGACTATTTCCTTCACTGAGGAAATTTTGCTACAAAATATCAGCTGAACTCAACAATGTGCTTATTAAAGATATTACTGAAAACACTTTGGCACAACAGCCTCATTTTTTTTGCAGAATGGTAACAAACAGTTCAGACTGAGCGAAAATTTAATAATAAAGTCATAGGACTGTTTTTGAAGGCAGAATTTGTACAATTAATGATGTCTACTTGTGGAAATAAATCAGGCAATTTGATACATTTGAATTTCATAAATATAATAGGTAGTATAATGTAGTGGTTAGGAAGGTAGGCTGTGGTGCCTGTGATGGTTCAAATCCCAGCTCAGTTGCTTATTAACCATTAATCAAAAATTCATCAGTAACTTGTGAAAATTACCTGACTTTTTCTCTGTGCTTCATCTGCAAAATGGGGATAAAAATCGTACATTCTTCAAAGGTTTATTCTGATAAATACTTCAAAAGCATCTAGTTTTATCACTTGATAAGTACTCAAATATTAGCAGTGATTCTAATTAGTACTATCCCCTTGCAACTTACATATTTATTCCAGCAAGAATGCCACTGTCCAAAGCACTTGGGGAGTTCTCCATAAAACTTGTGGTACCATCACTGGATATCCTCTATAATGGCAAATCTCCACCTTTGCTAGAGGACTTGGTATTTTAGGAATTATTAAAATTAATCTGGGCTAAATTTTTGTGAATTACAAGGCAATCAAACAGGATAATGACCTTTTAAGTAGAACAGAAAATGTGACGGTAGAGTAAAGCATTTTTTAAAAATGTTATTAGTTCCAGAAATAACTAGAAAACTGACTATTATTTAAGGACACCTTTATAGTCAAAGGCCATGATAATGTTAGTACTAGGAGTTATTTTAGAAGTCTTTTAACTCAGTGCTCTCGTTTTAAATATGAAAATGAAACCACAGTTAAGAGTCATTGACTTGTCCAATGTCTCAAAGCTATGCCAGTCAGAAAGCTAGGACTAAAAGGCCAAGTTTCTTAATTTCCAGTTGCCTTCTTACTCTACACCACACTGTCTTCTTGCCTTCTTTGTACCATTTGCCTGCTACGTTTAGAGCTATGCAAATAGCCTTATTACTGAAATTAGAAAGTTTAAAAGTTGCTGCCAGAAGTGGAAACATTTTCATGGAATCCCCTATTGCCAATACATGTGATTAAATTTGCTCATTTAAGTTTTTGGTATAGTGTTTCAGGATTGGCTTAACGAATTTCTCCATTTGGCCTACTATCTGAAGAAAATGAGCAAACACAGAATTCTTTCTGTATTGGCAGTTTTGTTGCAGTTTTAACTGGACACAAATCAAAATTACCACAGTGTCTCCAAAGGCAAGTTTCTACCAGCATACTAGTAATTACAATTATTGAAGTCTGTTCCAAAAAATAAAACACCACACTCTCCTTTTTCCTCCCTTTTCATTCCATTGGACCTCCAGTTCATTACCAGCTTCACACATTCTCAAATGCCTCCCAAGCCTTTTCATCACTGATAAGCAAAAAGCAATCTGAAGAGGGTGAAAACTTTAGACTATATGCTCATGAGGCTTCCTGAGTTATATAGGGTGTGTATGTGTGTGTGTATGTATACGTGTAAGTCTATGTATGCACATGCATGGGGGTTATACAAAGACACTGCTACAATGAAAAAGATATTCAATGGGAAGGCCAAAAGATATGGTTCAAAACTCAGTTCTACCAATTTAAGAGCTATGATTTAGAGGATATTATGTAACTCTAAGTTCTAAGTTCTCTATGGGAAGGAATCAGATCATATGAATCTAACTCCCATTCTACTCTGCCTGGCCCATAGTCAGCTTCCCATAAGACTGGTTCAAGTTTCAATAAGAACAAAGAGGACAAAGAAAATGATACAGAGGTAGCAAGGTATGGTCCACAACTTACACTACAGTGTAGAGAAAATTCATTTATCCCGAAGATACTAAAATGATCTTCAGGACATCAAAATGTTAAGAACCAGCAAAATTTATGCCACATCTGGCCAAAATAGAGTGACAGAGACTGCATTTAACCCCACCTGAAATAACTAAAAAAAAAAAAAACCTAGGAAAACATGAGATGATAGATTTTAAGACTGGCCACCAGACAACTTGTAGTAACATCTGAGAGTAGAGAAACCCATGAGGAGAGCTCTACAATTGCCCTGGCTTAATGCTTGCAGAGTTTCGAGGCTTTGGAGTAGGGATGGGGATCCCAACAGAATAAGGTGGTCTACCCGAGTAGAGGAGAAATATTTGGGAGTCCAGGGAAGCAATGAGTGCGAGAGTTGTCAGGGCACAATACTAAAGGAGAGAGCTGCACACAGAGAACTCCAGAGATCTGCAGGGGGTCACACTGAAATATTCAGCTGAGTATTGATCAGTGAATCATCTAAGGAAATTATCCAAGGCCAGGAAAAGGACAACCTAAAAGGATTAGACAGAAGAAACAATAAGAAGACATTTCACAGGACCAGGAACAGGGCCTATTCCTGACAGTCAGAGTATGGCCCATAACTGATGGGTCACGCAATAAAGTACTCAGAAGAGGTTTGCTTCAGGGGTAGGTAAAATTAATCCTGGACTCAGTGCTGCTCTAGTACAGGCTGAGGAGGCGTAAAAGCAAGAACTGAAAGGAAGAAATTTTTTCCAAGTAACAAAACTGTGTTTCCAGAATATTTATGGGAACACAAAAATATCCAACAAACAGTAAGGTAAAATTTACAGTGCCTGACATCCAATTAAAAATGACCATATATGCAGAGAAGCAGGAAAATACAATCCAAAATGAGCAGCAAAATCATCAGAACTGATCCAAAATTGCTAGAGATAATAGAATCAGTAGACAGGGCCATTAAAACAATTATTAAAACTATAATTTATAAGTTTAAAAGCCAGACAATAGACTGAGCATATAGTGACATTGAAAATTTTTGAAAAACCCAAATTGAACTTTCAGAGATGAAAATCACAATGTCTGTTTAAACTGAGAAAGCTGACTGGAAAAAAACAAAAAAGGAAATCATGATGATGTCTGAAATGAGAAAAATATGTGTATGTGTATACATATGCATATATATATACACACACACACAATTTTTTTTTTTTTTTTTGGAGACAGAGTCTTGCTCTGTCACCCAGGCTGGAGTGCAGTGGCGCCATCTTGGCTCACTGCAAGCTCCGCCTCCCAGGTTCACACCATTATCCTGCCTCAGCCTCGAGAGTAGCTGGGACTACAGGCACCCACCACCACGCCCGGCTAATTTTTTGTATTTTTAGTAGAGACAGGGTTTCACTGTGTTAGCCGGGATGGTCTCGATCTCCTGACCTCGTGATTCGCCCACCTCAGCCTCCTGAAGTGCTAGGATTACAGGCGTGAGCCACCGCGCCCAGCCTATACACACATATTTTTTAAAGGATGAACAAATTAGTTTTTACAGGAAAAATGTAAACCTGATGATAAATGTCAGTGACCATTTGGGCAGAAACTATTTAAAATGAAAAACAGAGGAAGTAAGACTAAAACAAAAACAAAATAAAAGGCATCAGTGTGCGGTAGCACAACTTCTCAAGGTCCAATATACATTTAGACGGAGTTCAAGAAGGGGAAAATAGTGAAGGAGAAGATAGAAAAATAATACTTGAATAATTAATGGTTGCAAAATATCCAAATGTGATGAATATTACAAACCCATAGATCCAAGAATACCAACAAATACCAGGCATGAAAAACACAAAGAAAACTATGCCAAGGTACATAGAATCAAATTGCCTTGCAACAGTAATGAAGCAGCCCAAGGAAAAAAGACACACTACATAAAAAAGACTCACTGGAAACAATACAAGCTAGAAAACAGTGGAGAAACATCTTTAAAGAATTAAAAGAAATAAAAAACCCGTAACCTAGATTTCCAAACTCAATGAAAGCATCTTCCAAAAACTATGATGATATAGAGATGTTTTCAGACATACTGAAAGAGTTCAATTACCAGTAGAAAGGCACCATGAGAAATGCAAAAGGAAATACTTCAGACATAAGCAAAATGATACCAGATGAAAATAAATGAAGAGCACCAGAAATGGTAACTATATTGGCAAATATAAAAACTTTTTTTTTCCCCCCAGACAGAGTCTTACTCTGTCGCTGAGGCTGGAGTACAGTGGCGTGATCCTGGCTCACTGCAACCTCTGCCTCCCAGGTTCAAGCGATTCTCCTGCCTCAGCCCTCTGAATAGCTGGGATTACACGTGCCTGCCACCATGCCCAGTTAATTTTTGTATTTTTAGTAGAGACAGGGCTTCATCATGGTTTTTGAGACCAGGCTGGTCTCAAACTCCTGACCTCAGGATCTGCCCGTCTCGGCCTCCCAAAGTGCTGGGATTACAGGAGTGAGCCACCACCCCCGGTCTAAAAACTTTTCTTAATATTTAAATTGCTTTAAAAGTTAATTAACTGAAGCTTGGTGGCCTGTCAGCTACTCAGGAGGCTGAGAACAGAAGATCACTTGAGACCAGGACTTTGAGACCAGCCTGGGCAACACAGCAAGACCCCATCTCTAAAAAATTTTAAATTAGCCAGGTGTGGTGGCCTGAGCCTATAGTCCTAGCTACTCAAGAGGCTGAGGTGAGAGAATTACTTGAGCAAAAGAGTTTGAGGAGCTGTGATCAGGCCATTGCACTCCAGCCTGGGAGACACAGCAAGACCTTGTTTCTAAAAAACAGAAATGTTTAAGTCAATCATCAGTAGTTATTTTTATTATTATTATTATTCTGTACTAAAACAAAACAAAACTCCTTAGAGAAATGAGTAATTCTAATCCAGGGGCAAAGGGAATATGAACCTGTAATATATTGTGCCAGAAAGTAAGGACATACTCAAAGAGTGATGGAAATATATCTTAAGAATACAGAAGCCAGATTGAAGAGGTTCCCATGGTCAAATCTGGAGTGATCTGAGTATCAAAATGTCACACTGATAAATGTAGAAGAGATAACTGAATTAACCATTCCGTTTGGCAGCTATCATTTTAAAAAATTAATTTAGCCAAGAAACATCAATATGTGCTAAAACTAGTGCACAGAGATTTGATTAAAAAATGAGATACTTACATCATCTGAAAATGTATCTCCCCACAAATACTTCCTGATTGCAAAGTCTAAAAGGTTAACTTCACAGAGGAGAAACATGGTAGACACTAATTAAGGCTTCAAAGTTTATATCACTAGCAATAGGACAAATCAAAATGTGTCCCCTCTGACAGGATGCAAAAACAATACAATATTGCTTCCACATTACTCCTTCCAAAGATGCATAACCTGAATCTCTTCATGAGGAAACATCAGACAAACCAAAATTGAGAAACATTACAAATTAACTGGTCTAAAAATCTTCAAAAAAAGTTCTTAAGGGAAGACTGAGAAATTATTTCAGATTGACAGAGAATAAAGATACGTGACAAGTAAATGTAATTTGTGGTCTTAGATGGAATCCTTTACTTATAAAGCACACTGAGACAGCTGAAGAAACTTGAATAGGCAGATGAATGAGATGCCAGTAACATGTTAAGGTTAATGTCCTGGTTTTAATGGGCATACTATGGTTATCTAGAAGGATGTTCGTATTTGTAGAAAATATCCATGATTTATTTGGGAGTACTGAGGGATCATCTTTCTAATTTACTTTCAAACAGGGGTTGGGGGGGCGGGTGGGCAGGGAAGTTTTTTATACCATTTCCATAATGTTTCTTTAGGTTTGGAAATATTTCCAAGGAAAAAGACATAAAACACTCAAGAAATAAAGGCAGGGAGTATTAAGGTACCAAACCAAGACTCTTCCACAAGGAAGCATATTCACTTGTCCCCAGTGGCAGACTATCCAGTCTTTTTAATCTGTGGAAATAATGGTCAATCCACTGATATAGCAGAAAGAGAGAGAGATTGCTTTTTTTCCTAACTGACATATTTCACAACAAAGTCAACAGCTGCCTCCCAGTAATAAGTCACACAATAGCTAATTTGTTGAGACTGAGTTTTTAATAACTAATAAAGCAATTCCCATTCATGTCACAAATGTGATAATAAATATACAATTCCACTAACCTCGGAGAAGAGCTCCCACACAAATTAACTTTCCAGATAACTGTATCATACACTTATCTTTTTTAATTGTATAAACAGTTTTTCAAAATTTAACCATTTTGGATAGGAATATATCCTCAATGACGACTTACTTCCCTGTCTTCTGACACTGTACAATGAAAATAATGATTCTTTTTGTAAAGGCTGATGATCATTAGAGCACCATTATGCCCAGTATCATACAGCCCTACATCATAATACCTTTTAAATTGTATAGTCAGCATTTAATATTTTGTCTGCCTTTCCTCTCCCATCTAAGTACTAACCAGGCCCAATCCTGCTTAGCCTCTGAGATTAGACAGGATCAGGCACATTCAGGGTGATATGCACAGACTGCCTTTCTTCTCTATGAGGTTCCCACATGACATTTCTTGGGGCTTTCAATGTGCCTGCCTGTAGCATTACTAAATTATAACATTTAATGTTATGTACTTGGAGACTAGACCATGATTTGTAGAATGACACACAAAATAAGAGTAAACAGCTTCTAAATGAGGCCTATGGATTCTTACTAGGCATAAAATGTAGAACATTTTAGGTATGAGATGTTTTTGCTGCTTAGTGGATTTTTTTGTAACTATGGAGTTATTATTTAAATTTTTTACTCTTAATTTTAGTGGGCATAGAGTAAGTGTATATGTTTGCAGATTACATGGTAAATTTTGATACAGGCATACAATGAGTAATAATAATTACAGGGTAAATGGGGTATCCATCACCTCAAGCATTTATCCTTTGTGTTATAAAGAATCCAATTATACTCTTTTAGTTATTTTTAAATGTACAATTAAATTATTTTTTACTATAGTCATCCTGTTTGTGCTAGCATGTATAAGGTATTACTCTTTCTTTCTAACTATTTTTTAGCATCCATTACCCATTCTCACTTCCTCCCCACCAGCCCCTACTCTACTACCCTTCCCAGCTTTTGGTAACCATACTTCTTGCTCTCTATCTCCATGACTTCAATTGTTTTAATTTTTAGCTCCCACAAATAAGTGAGAACATGTGATGTTTGTCTTTCTGTGCTTGGCTTATTTCATATAACATTATGATCCCCAGTTCCATCCATGTTGTTATAGATGACAGGATCTCATTTTTTTAATGGCTGAATAGTATTCCATTGTGTATATGTATCACATTTTCTTTATCCATTCATCTGTTGATGGATACCTAGGTTGCTTCCAAATTTTGGCTATTGTGATAAACACTGGAGTGCAGGTATCTCTTTGATATACTGATTTCCTTACTTTTGGCTATATACCCAGCAGTGGGATTGCTACATCATACAGTAGCACAGTTTTTAGCTCTTTTGAGGAACCTCCAAACTATTCTCCATAGTGGTTGTACTAATTTACATTTCCACTAACAGTGTACAAGGGTTCCTTTTTCTCCACCTCCTCACCAGTATTTGTTATTGCCTATCTTTTGGATAAAAGCCAGTTTAGGGTGAGATAACATCTCACTGTAGTTTTGATTTGCATTTCTCTGATGATCAGTGATGCTGAACACCTTTTCATAGGCCTGTTTGCCATTTATATGTCTTCCTTTGAGAAATGTCTATGCAGATCTTATGCTATTTTTAAATCAGATTATTAGATTTTATTCCCATAGAGCTGTTTGAGCCCCTTATATATTCTGGTTATTAATTCCTTGTCAGATGGGTAGTTTGCAAATGTTTTCCCCCATTTTCTGGGTTGTGCCTTCACTTTATTGTTTGTTTGTTGTGCAGAAGCTTTTTAATTTCATGTGATCCCATTTGTCCATTTTTGCTTTGGTTGCCTGTGCTTGCGAGGTACTGCTCAGAAAATTGTTGCCCACTCCAACATCCTGAAGAGCTCCCCAATATTTTAAGAGTTTCATAGTTTTAGGTCTTAGATTTATGTCTTTAATCCATTTTGATTTAATTTTTTATATGGCAAGAGACAGCGGTCTAGTTTCATTCTTCTGCATTTGAATATCTACTTTTCCCAGCATCATTTATTGATGAGACTGATCTTTCTCCAATGTATGTTCTTAATGCCTCTGTCAAAAATGAGTTAACTGCAGATGTATGGATTTATTTCTGCATTCTTCATTCTGTTTCACTGGTCTATGTGTCTGCTTTTAGGCCAGTACCGTGCTGTTTTGGTTACTACAGCTCTATAGTACAATTTAAAGTCAGGTAATGTGATTCCTGAAGTTTTTTTATTTTTGCTCAGGATAGCTTTGGCTATTCTGGGTATTTTGTGGTTCCATATAAATTTTAGGAGTTTTTCTTTTTTCTATTTCTGTGAAGAATATCATTGATATTTTGGTAGAAATTGCACTAAACTTGTAGGTTGCTTTGGGTAGAACAGACATTTCAACAATACTAATTCTTCTAAATCTATGAACATGGAATATTTTTCCATTTTTGTGTCTGCTTCGATTTCTTGTATTAATGTTTTGTAGTTTTCATTGCAGAGCTTTCACGTCTTTAGTTAATGCCTAGATATTTAATTTTATTTGTAGCTATTGTGAATGGGATTACTTTCTTGATTTCTTTTTCAGATTGTTCGTGTTGGCATATAGAAACTGATTTTGGTATATGTTCATTTTGTATCCCGTAACTTAACTGAATGTATTTGTCAGTTCTAACAGTTTTTTGGTCGAGTCTTGAGGATTTTCCAAACATAAGATCATATAATCTGGGCTGGGCGCAGTGGTTCACGCCTGTAATCCCAGCACTTTGGGAGGCCGAGGCGGGCAGATCACAAGCTCAAGAGACTGACACCATCCTTGCCAACATGGTGAAACCCCGTCTCTGCTAAAAATACAAAAAATTAGCTAGGCATGGTGACACATGCCTATAGTCCCAGTTATTTGGGAGACTGGGGCAGGAGAATCGCTTGAACTCAGGAGGCAGAGGTTGCAGTGAGCCAAGATCGTGCCACTGCACTCCAGCCTGGTGACAGAGCGAAACTCCATCTCAAAAAAAAAAAACAAAAAAAGACCATATAATCTGCAAACAAAGATAATTCGAGTTCTTCCTTTCCAATTTGCTTAGTGGATTTTTTTTTTTTTTTTTTTTTTGAGACTGAGTCTCACTGTGTCTCCCAGGCTGGAGTGCAGTGGCGCGATCTCGGCTCACTGCAAGCTCCGCCCCCCGGGTTCACGCCATTCTCCAGCCTCAGCCTCCCAAGTAGCTGGGACTACAGGCGCCCGCTACCGCGCCCGGCTAGGTTTTTGTATTTTTAGTAGAGACGGGGTTTCACCATGTTAGCCAGGATAGTCTCGATCTCCTGACCTTGTGATCCACCCGCCTCGGCCTCCCAAAGTGCTGGGATTACAGGCTTGAGCCACCGCGCCCGGCCTTGCTTAGTGGATTTTTAATTCTAACCTTTGGATTACTGTTTGGTTGTTATAAATTGATATTGCCAAATAAATGAGGCAGTATTCTGTTTGAATTTTCAAGCACCATACTAAATGTTATTCAAAGAGAAGGCTGGAATTCACATATCCAATGAGAAACAAAAGAAAAAAGAAAAAAAAGAAAGACAAACCATCCATTGGACCACTGGACCTTGATTCTTGGGAAATTCTTCTGGTGTTAACACATTTCACTACTTCTACCTATGAAAATATTATGAAGGGTGTTTGTCTGTGGCTCAACTTTTAAAGTCATCCTATAGACAAAGCACAGCAGCCGATTATAACAACAAAGCAACATGTAAAGTTTTTTTAAACTTGATAATGTAAAAATGAGACAGCTAACAAAAACACAGAGGTAGAGGGAGAGAGAGAAGGTGGCAGGTATTATAAATGTAGTAAATTCCTCATCTTTCATTGTCCAAAGCCAAATCACATTTAACGTTTATGTATTAAATAAAAGAAACAAAGTACATTGTTTCATGTTTTAATGATAACCATCATAAGGGAAAACAGAAAGTGTGAAAGGTGGTTATTACTAAGGACTGTGACTGGGTCAAGGTTGGGAGGGTTGAACAAGAACTTTTACTTTTCATTTTAGAATTTGATTTTTTAAAAATTGTATGCAGATTTCACTTTAATTTTTAAAAATATGCCAGGTGGAATTGGGGGGTAAGTTTGTTTGGGGGAGAAAAGGAAAGATGGTATCACTTTCTCCAGGAAGTTTCCCATGACTACCTGGGGGTCCCTTTTCCCTGTGTTCCCAAGAGGCAAGCATGAGACACTATCAGAGCCTTTAACATACTATGTCTGTGTGCATAGTTGTATGAGTTGTATGACTAACACATTAGACTAAAATCTCCTGAAGGCTGGTATCATAATGTGACATTTGTATCTCCAGCACATAACAGTACAATAACTAGAAGAAAATAAGTATCTGCTGAATGAAAACAACACATGAATGATGGCCATAGTGAAAAAAAAAAGATCATACAAATTATTTGGAAAACAGCATTGAAAAAAGGAAAAGGAAAAACAAACTCCCCCAAAACATAAAATGAACATCAACATTTATAGTTCTGTCACACTAACTATGTCTCACCAAAAAATTAATTTGGAAAACAAACTTTTGATGAATTCCCAGGAAAGGCAGAAAGGTAGAAAGGTAGAAAGAAAGGTAGAAAGGTAGAAAGGTAGAAAGGAAGGAAGGAAGGAAGGAAGGAAGGAAGGAAGGAAGGAAGGAAGGGAGAGAGAGAAAGAAAGAGAAAGAAAGAAAGAGAGAAAGAAAGAAAGAAAAGAAAGAAAGAAAGAAAAAGAAAGAAAGAAAGAAAGAGAAAGGAGGGAGGGAGGGAAGGAAGGAAGAAGGAAGGAAAGGGTAAAGGAAAGGAAAGGAAAAAGGAAAGGAAAGGATAAAGGAAAGGAAAGGAGAGGAAAGGAAAGGAGAGGAAAGAGGAAAGGAAAGGAAAGGAAACAAAAGGAAAGGAAAGGAAAAAGGAAAGGAAAGGGGAAAGGAAAGGAAAGGGAAGGAAAGGAAAGGGAAGGGGGAAGGGAAGGGTGAAGGGAAGCGGGAAGGGGGAAGGGAAGGGGGAAGGGAAGGGGGAAGGGAAGGGAAGGGAAGGAAAGGGAAAGAAATCCCAACACTTTACCTTTTCCATTTATTTTATACCAGAGGTAGTTTTCACGTTTTCACCACTTCTTGTGGGTAGTGAAAACTCAGTACAGGCTGACTTGCAGACGCCAACACATGCCGTGCCTTGTCAGAATATTTTTGAGAGTGGTGAATTTATTTAAGCATAAACAATGTTTCAAGTCTATTCAAATGGCTCCACAGAATAATTCCACACGAGAACTTCTTTCTACCATCAAAATCTGCTTACATTCAAAAGAAAACCTTACTTTAAAAACAAGCACTGTGAAGTTATGGTCTCCAAGGCTACAGGGGACAGCTCCATGTTGAAGCATCAAAACTGGAATGCTTAGCACATTTTGAATAAGTATATATTTTTCTCAGAGCAATTATAAAACTTTTTCTGTCTGCTCTATATAAAAACAGTTCCATAATATTAGTTTATCATACAATGAATCAGTAAGTTAGACACTCACTTTTAGCCTTGAAAACGCAATATTTAAAGTCAGCTATTTCACCAGTCTTACTGTTCAGCTCCAATGTTTCAAGAAGTGTTAGAATTACATGGCCCTTTGATCAAATAATCAACAAAAGAGAACGGAATTGTGTAAGATCTTTAAAAAAGTATAGAAGACTTTCATTAAGCATAAAAATTCTACTAAAGTATGTACCCTGTTAAAAAAAACACCATGGAACAGAAGAGGCCTCAAGCTTTTGGAAGGTGCTAAGAAAGCAATGTACAATCTTAGGTAAGTTATTAAACTTTCCTGAGCCTCAATTTATTCATTTGCCTAATGTTCCCAGTTGCTGAAAGAATTAAATAGAAAAATAAAATATATACACCTAGCACAATATTTGCAAATGACAGGCAATCAAAAAAAGTTGTGACTAGTATTGAGGAGATAAGGAGGTATCTATATGATAATGTAAGGTTAATAAAGCAAAGGATCCAGGGCACAGAATACTTTCTATGTGCAATATTGGTACAGGAATAAAGTGAGATCCAACAATGCTTCCTAGAGCAGAGGAATGAGATCTACATCTCTAAGAATGTATTTAACATGTCAGGCAAACATTCCCCACCTTTCCACAGGCTGGTACCCACGTGTTATCTTCTGTTCCTTATACTGCCTGATAAACTCTCAATTATTCCTTATAAATTTAACACCCATCCCATGACAGGGAACAAGCTAAGCACCAGTGGTTGTTACTGTGAGCAAGATTAAACTAGAGTCCCTGTCCCCCACAAATCTATTGAGGGATACAGAATAATTAAACACAGAATTATATCACCATGTAAAATTTTACAATAGAAGATGACAAGGGGCTTCATTTCTCTCCCTCACCAACATACACCCCAAAATAAAAATATGACTGAGCATGCTGAGGCCAAGATTTAGATTTAGGGGTAATGTAGGAGGTTTCAGCAACTGCACCCTTCCCTTGGGCACCTACTCATAAAACAACTCTCTGATTTTCATTCTGCTACTGCTTATTCTGTGCATAGCTCCCCATTCAAACTGACAGAATGGAGGGGGATGACTGACAGAGTAACACAAGGTCTACTAACAACAGATTCTCAATAAAGATTAGTCACTAATGACATTTTATTTCAAATAGTTAATGAGCATTCTTTTTCTTGATTACTGGATCACTAAACTCTGCACCTAATTTATCATAAAATTCTCAACTGCAAAGTTTATCACATAGCAATCTCCATGATTCATACGGATACTATATGGTAAAATTCTTCATTGTTACTGTTTTTATACACATTCTCACAATCACAAAATTATAATTGTTCAATCATTTAAAATGTTGGAAAACACTTCCATTCTTCTTTGTACCACTTCCACCACACATCAAAACTGTTCTTATATACGTCACCAGTGAGCTCCAAGTTGCTAAATTCAGCTTTCAATTCTTTTTTTTTTTTTTTTTTTTTTTGTGAGACGGAGTCTCCCTCTGTCGCACAGGCTGGAGTGCAGTGGTGCGATCTCAGCTCACTGCAAGCTCCGCCTCCCAGGTTCATGCCATTCTCCTGCCTCAGCCTCCCGAGTAGCTGGGAATACAGGCGCCCACCACCATGCCCAGCTAATTTTTTTTTGTATTTTTAGTGGAGACGGGGTTTCACCATGTTAGCCAGGATGGTCTTGATCTCCTGACCTCATGATCCGCCCACCTCAGCCTCCCAAAGTGCTGGGATTACAGGTGTGAGCCACCGTGCCCGGCCCAGCTTTCAATTCTTAACCCTCACATTACTCAACCAATCAGCAACCTTTTTTTTTTCTGAGGCAGGGTCTCACTATGCTGCCTAGGCTGGTCTCAAACTCCCAGGCTCAAGCGATCCTCCCGCTTCAGCCTCCCAAAGTGCTGGGGTTACAGGAGTGAGCCACCATGCCCCAGCCATCAATATTTGATTCAATTAATCACTCTCTTAGAAATATTTATTTTGACCTCGGGGACACTTCTTTGTCCTAGATTTTCCCCAACCTCATTAGCTGTCCTTCTCTGTTCTATCATCCTCTTCTTAAATGCTGGAATGCCTCGAGTGAAATCTGGAAGGTAGAAGGGATAGAGGCCATTCTCCCTGCGGCAGTGACAAGCTCTCTCCAGAGTGAGGTTTTGCAGTAGACAGTTTCCTTATTTAGGTGTCTGGTAAGTGTGGGATGGCTATTCACCAGCAGCAGTTTTCTGATTGCTGGATCACTGTTGTGGTGGGCTGACCCCAAAGCCCAGTCTATTCTCCACACCAGAGGCATTTTTTTTTTCTTTTTAGGGATGGGGTCTCAGCTTTATTGGCCAGACTAAGAGTGTAGTGGCACGATGAGACCTCACTACAGCCTCAAATTCCTGGGCTCAAGGGATCCTCCAGCCTCATCCTCCCAAGCAGCTGGGACTACAGGCACGTGCCACCATACCTGGGCTAATCAGAGGCATTTTTAAAAAAACTAGAAATCAGATCACATCACTCCCTTGCTCAAAGCCCTCCAACAACTTCTTATCATGTTTGGAAAAAAAATAAAACTCTACACAATCTGGCCTTGCCAACTTTGCTCACTATGCCCAAACTAGACTGCCTACCTAGCTATTCTTGCAACAAGCCAAACTCATTCTTACCTGCTATCTCTTCTCTCTGGAATGTTCTTTCTCCAAATGCCCATCCAACCTTGTTGTCTAATTTTTTCAAGTCTTTGTTCAAATATTTTCTTCTCGGTGAGGTCTTCCCTGATCATCTATCATCCTCAGTATCTACCAACCTCTATTCTCCTCCTCCTACTTTATTTTCCTTTATAGCACTTACCACTAGCAACAAATTTATAACTAATCAATTTACTTACTTCTGAATTTCCTATTAAAATGTACGCTCCATAAAGATAGGAATTTTTCTTTTTCAGGATATAACAAGAGCCTAGAACATAACAAACACTCAATAAAAGTAGCTATCATTGTATTCTACTCTCAGGAATAACAACAACCTATATACTTTTTCTCTTCCAAATTACACCCCTGGCCAGGTGCGGTGGCTCACACCTGTAATTCCAGGACTTTGCGAGGCCGAGGCAGATGGATCAGCAGGTCAGAAGTTAAGAGAGCAGCCTGGCCAACACAGCGAAACCCCAGCTTTACTAAAAATACAAAAATTAGACGGGTGTGGTGGCACACGCCTGCAGCCTCAGCTACTAGGGAGGCTGAGGCAGGAGAATTGCCTGAACCTGGGAGGCAGAGGTTTCAGTGAGTCGAGATTGTGCCACTGCACTCCAGCCTGGGCGACAGAGCGAGACTTCATCTCAAAAAAACAAAAAATGCCTTCGCCATAATGCAACCTTAGGCAACTCAATTCCCCTTTCTGGATCTCATGAGTAAAACAGTGATAACAATGACTAGCAGCAATCCATACGCTTGCTTTAAGGATTAAATGAAATAAAGCATGTAAAAAACTTACCTGGCAGATAGTACATATCCAATAAATGTATCTTTTACTCTTATTACCCTAAAATTGTTTGCCAAATTAACTACATAACTGTTTAAAGACAGCAACTATATCCCCAAAGTCCTCCCTTTTCCAGGATATTTATATCCTCTAAATATCCTCTATTCCCAACTAGTCTTTACATGACTGCTTTAAAATCATTCACCTTCCTGGCCATCTCCCCTGGCTCTTTCCCATCAAAGTAAACTGGGACTCAAATTAAACACAATATTCCAAATATGATCTAATGAACACAAAGTCCAGGAAGACTATTACTTCTCTTGATCTGGACAATATATTTTAATTAATGTAATATAAGATCATCTTAGCTCCTTTTTTAATGCTGCTGAGTCAATTTCTTGGCTTACACTGCATTTTTCATAAGTTTAAATCTCCAGATGTTCTCCCCATAAACTGTTTAAAGTCAGTTTTCCTCCCATGTTCAAATGTAACTCTGTCATTAGAATAAAAGAATCTCGGGGACAGAAAAATCAGTGCTACTGTGGAAAGGTCATTTTCCTCTATGACATTAGTTTATTTCTTGCAGAGTCTGAATTTAAGGAATAGAAGCCTAAGAACAGTCCAGGATGCCAACTAAGAATCATTGGGTCCAATCACTTCACACTTAACATATTGGGGGAAAAGAAGTAAAAAGACCTATGTGGCCATAGAGTCAGAGACACTCCTCAATAGTAAACCATTAAGACCTGCTCCATGGGGAGGCACGTGGTGAGGAGTATATTAAGCACACTCCGGAGGGCTCCAGGAAAGCCTATTAGGAAACTCTCCATTGTGTGGGTGCCACAAGACTGTAAGAAATTTCTGACTCATTTTATGTTGGTGCATCATCAAAAAAAATTTTTACTGGGAAGACTAAGGGTGCTATAAGTTAGTCTCAACAAGAGAAAAGAATGTCAAGGAGAATTCCTCCACACAAGATGGAGAAGTATAATGGAAAGGCCTTTACTACTAACCTGACTTGGACTCTGCATGACTTACTAGCTGAACACCTGGGAGCCACACTACTCAACTTCTGCAAGCTTCAGTCTGCTTACCAGTGAAATGGAACTGTAACAGCAGTGTGGCTATTGTGAACACAATAAAAAGATGTATGCTAATTTTTAGCATTTAACTGAAATGCTATTTCACTTAATAGCATTAATGTATTTAAGTGAAAAATTTTAATACTCAAATCTTATTTTCCTTCTCCACCCCCTGTTTAGGCCCTTTGTAGAAAAGGAAGGGATTCTGACTTATTCTTAGAACACAACATATTTAGAAATTATTAATTTCTCAACGAATGAAAGACCCTTTGCTTGCTGTATCTGTTAATCTGTCCTACTAGAATATAAATCCCTAAGGTAATAATCTGGCTTCTCATTTTAACAGAGTATTTCCAGTCATAAAGAATCTACTGTAGGAATAAGGTTATTACAAAGTCCACTCTCAACAGATAACCATGCTGAGTCTCAGATTCTCTTCCAAGGTGAACCATCCACTTTTAGAACAAAAGTTACACTAAGGGCCAGTTGATATCCAGATAAACTTAATGTATTAATTCTCCTAAAATCGTCAATAAGTTTTCTTAATGAAACGGCATGTAAAAATCAAGTTATGGGTGGGGTAGGTGTTTAATGGTAACTGGTTATTTTTATTGGCGGAGACATCAGGGTGAAATCACTAAACCTTGGAATGCTGCCTTGGAACATGCCTGGCACCAGTGGGAATGTAGAAGTTACAAGGCAGCTATGAGAGATGTGACAGTGAAGCCTTAATTCGCAATGACATCTTAAACAAAGCAGTCTTAGTATAGTAACCCTGTGAATTCAAGCCAAAATTAAAGGACAGAGGCAGAGACAGAGAACATCTCTTGGGCAGAAGACTACATATACTTAACTGCCCTCAAAGAACGCTTTACTTCTCTATGCTGATTTTATTCTTCCTATTTTATTCTTCATTCACCTTTTCAACATTTGAAAACTGACTTTTGCTCTAAGCCAAGAGTTCTGAACACTGTTTTGGGGAGGGCTCATTTAACTTACCCCATTACATTTCCATTCTGTATTGAACATTCAGTAAACTATAGAAAATGAACTTAGTAACATGAATTGCCTATAAGAGGTCCTAGTTAAAGACTATGAGATCTATCAGTAAGTCCTGACTACTGGTTTACTCATTTAGTAAACTGCAGTTAATTTAAAAACAATGCTTTCAACATGAGTTTTTCATTAGCATGCACTGTATTCAAACTGAAATATTAAGTTATTTTATATATAAAATATACTATAACTGTGGCAAAATATATCCAAGGTTAGTACTAATCATCTTTGGAAAGGTAATTAAAAATCTACCATTTAAAAAATTCCTCAAAAAATCTACCTGGTTCAGTTATTATCCAACAGGATATTTCACCCATGTCTTCATTCATTCATTTAACAAATATTTGCTGAGCATTCACTCTGAGCCAGCTTGGTGCTATACGCTAGGAACAACATTGTAAACTAGAGATACAAATTCCCTAAACGTATATAGTCCATATTCTCCATTCTCATTCTGAGAAACACTTTTAAGGCAAAAGTATCTGAAATATTTTCTTTTAGTTTTCATGAAAAAAGTTATTACAATTTCAACATCAGAAAGCATCCTGTCCAAGAAGAGTTCATAATGTAACAACATTTCTAACACATTAGAGTAGTTTCTGGTCTTAATTAGAAAATCTGCTGTAAATTTTATTGAAATGATTAAAAGAATTATAAAATAAAACTTGTGCATTATTTCAGCAATAATGTTGGAAATCTAAAGGAAATAGATGGCTTCCTACCAAAAAACAAATTGCCAAAAATAAACCAAGGAGAAGCAGGAAAAAATGAACAGGGCAATGAGCACTAAAGGGATTGAAAGAAGATTTACCCTTATAAAATGCACCTGAACTGGATGATTTACTAGCTAAGTCCTAACAAACCTTCAAAGAACTAAAAATTTTTTAAATGATTTAATCTGTTTCAGATGGTAATGATGATAATGATAGCTGACACATACAATTCAGGCACTGTACTAAATAGTTCACATTAATACCTTTAATCTTCCCAACAATCCAGAGACAGATGCTATTATCATCATTTTACAGATTAGGGCATAGCATAAGATAGAAAGCTTCACAATTCAATTTTAACATCTTGGGAGAGACAGTAATTTACACCCTCCCCCCCTTAACAACAACACAACAACTGCTAAAAACTAATCTTGCTTATAAGTAATGATCAAAAGAATAACCTGTAACTAGTCAGTAATACAACACTGGGAAATCCACATACCTTATTACAATGATAAAGGAAGAAAAAATATAATATTAATAAATGTGGAAAGGCATTTCAAAAAATTCAGCAACAATTCCTAACAAAAGCATTAAGTGAATAAAAAGAATTATTTAAAGTATTTTCCTTTTTGAGACGGAGGTTGCAGTGAGTCGAGATCGAGCCATTGCACTCCAGCACGGGCAACAAGAGCAAAACTCCATCTCGAAAAAAAAGAAAAACATATATATATGTAAAATATATATATACACACACACAGACGTATATATATGTGTATATATATTTTTTATATATTGGTTTTTTTATGTGTGTGTATATACACACATGTATGTATATACATATATATATATATATATTCGTTTTTCTTTTTTTTTTCTTTCAGATGCAGTCTCACTCTTGTCGCCCTGACTGGGGTGCAGTGGCGCGATCTCAGCTCACCACAACCTCCGCCGCCTGGGTTCAAGTGATTCTCCTGCCTCAGGAATTACAGGCACCTGCCACCACGCCCAGCTAATTTTTGTATTTTTAGTAGAGACGGGGTTTCGCCATGTTGGCCAAGCTGGTCTTGAACTCCTGACCTCGGGTGATCCACCTACCTAGGCCTTCCAAAGTGCTGGGATTATAGGCATGAGCCACCGCGCCCGGCCAATATTTTTCAAAATTAACAGAAAATACTCTCAACAGCAAACTACTAAACTTTTTCAATTAGAACAAGGAACTGGGATGGTAACAATGTCCATGACTTTTCAACATTATTTTGAAAGTTCTAGAAGGTTTAGCAAATGCAGTAAGACTAGAAAATCTGTATAAACATTAGAGAAGAAAAGCCTATCCTTTTACTGATGATAATGTGTATGCCAAAAAAGGAGAACTTTCCTTTAAAAAAAAAAATTGCAATAAAAACAATTAGATATATTACTAAATATAAATAAGATTTTCCTAGAATTATAGCTTTTCCTTATAATAGCAATAAGCACACAAGAATGGAATGGAACACCTATTTTATACAAAATACTGTAAAAACTATAACATACTTAAGAACAAATGTAACAGAAAGGCAAATGACCATATAAAGAGAACTACAATCTTGTTGAAGAAATAAAATAAAATATAAACAAATGAAAAGACACCATGTTCTTGGATGGGAATACTAATATAAAATGACAGCTTTCCCAAAATAATTGTAAAACTTCAACTGATATAAAAATTTTGATTAAAATTCCAATAAGACCGGTCTTTTAAAGTTGGATAAAATAAGTTAAAGTTCACATAAAAGAATAAAGTTCTGAGAATAGCCAAAAATAGTATCAAAAAGAGTAGCAAGAGGACGTGCCTTACTTGATATTAGACCACACCAAAAAAATCCCCTGTAGTTAAATCAATCTGAAAGTTACAAAACACACAAAAAGATAAGATAAACAAAAAAAGAGTGAATCCAGAAATAGATCCCAATATATATGCACTTTTAATATATTACAAAAGCATTATTTAAATTCAGTGAGAAAAGAAAGCTGCTGGCACACTGAACTCATCTGTGAAGAAATCATTTCTACCTTACAAGATATGGACTATCTATACTAGATATCAGTGTGCAGATGGTTGGATTAAAAGAAAAAAAAGAATAAATTGCAATTTGTACTAAATATTTAATTTAAAAAGTAAAATAATATAGATCTGAAAGTCAGCAGAAAGTATCTATAGAAGCAAGGTATAGGAGAGTCATCTTCAACTCAAGAGTGCCCAGAAAATATAAAACAAAAAACAGAATTACACAATACAACAAATATGAACTTTTTGTATAAGGTATCATAAGTCAAGACGTAATTATCAGATTTGGGAAAAAATGCCAAGTACTCTTAGAAACTTACGAGAAAAATGCAAGCAACTCAATTTTAAAAAATTAGATAAAGTAAATGAATAGGCAAATTCACAGAATAATACCATAAATAGCTAATAAGTTTAAGAAAACATGTTACATTTCACCTGTAGCTCAAATGAAGTACTTGCACCGGGCTGACAAAAATTGAAGTAATACTGAGGTGTCATTTACACTCATCAAATTAGTAAAAATCATAAAAATTGATGATGGCCATTGCCAGCACAGAATTGGAGTAAGGAGTAATGCCATTTATTTTGTGCCCTTTGGGAAAACAACCTGATTATCTCTGACAATTGAAACAATACTTTGACTCAGAAATCCCACTGCTGGGAATGTAATCCATGGAAACAAAATCATCATAAAAACAAGGTTATAGATGTATATAAATATTTCCTTCAGTAATGTGCATACTGTCAAAACAAACAAGCATTAAAAACCAGAGCCAGAGTAAATATTATACGAAATGCCTATCAGTACGGTAGTGGCTGAATAAATATGATATAGCCTCACCATGGACTATTATTAAGCCATTAAAAAAGTGAATTAGAGGAATGTATGCATAGAATATTGAACAAGAAACCCAAGTATATGTATCAACTCCAATTTTATAAAACAATTTTAATTTTATAAATTAATTCAAACCATATACACAAACCATAAATATATAGAAAACATATATACATGTATCTATAAATCATATCTATGACATA
Source organism: Theropithecus gelada (assembly GCF_003255815.1). NCBI lineage: Eukaryota > Metazoa > Chordata > Mammalia > Primates > Cercopithecidae > Theropithecus > Theropithecus gelada. The sequence continues at coordinate 67,879,327 of NC_037682.1, read as the reverse complement.
CATAGAGAGAGTATGGGAAAAAACACAGATGGATACACATCAGATTGTTAACATGGGTGAAGGGTGACTAGGGGTCATGTGGACATGTGTTCTGTGTTTGGGTGGTTTTCTGGCAGCGCAATGGGGGAGAAGGGCTTAAAGAAGATAAGCCAAAAAGTACAAGGAAAGGGGAAGGAGAAGACTTCATCCTATAATTACTCCCATATTTTGCTTAAATCCTACTTTTGTAAAACTGTGTGTGTATATGTGTGTCTTCATATGTATGTATATATACATACATATATTTGTATTATATGTAGAGACAGATGAATAAAGATGAATAAAATGTGCTGCTACACATAAATACAAAGTTTGCTCCACCAAAACTTACATTAAATACCAAAATTAGCCGGGCGCGGTGGCTCACACCTGTAATCCCAGCACTTTGGGAGGCCAATGCAGGCAGATCACAAGGTCAGGAGATTGAGACCATCCTGGCTAACATGGTGAAACCCCATCTCTACTAAAAATACAAAAAAGTAGCCAGGCATGGTGGCACATGCCTGTAGTCCCAGCTACTTGGGAGGCTGAGGCAGGAGAATCATTTGAACTGGAGAGGCAGAGGTTGCAGCGAGCCGAAATCGCGCCATTGCACTCCAGGCTGGGCAACAGAGCGAGACTTCGTCTCCAAAAAAAAAAAGAACACCAAAATCATTTTATTTTTCATTTTGATTGAAAACCTTCCTAAATCTTCTATGTGCTTGCTTTCTTATGAAGGCTCTCATAATTACAGTTTTCTATTTTACTGATGATTTAACACCAATATGGCATAGTGGAAAACAGCAAGTGCACTGGAGCCTGGCAGACCTTTCTTCAGACCTGCTTCCACACTTAACCAGCCTGTGGCCCAGGCAAATCTTCTCACCATTCAAAGCCTGCTTCCTCATCTGTTAAATGGAGACGGCATTATTAAAAACTAAGACAGTGCACTCATAATTCTCGTGAGTAACCTGAGTTATAAAATGCAATATAGAGATGTGCTTGGGCCAAGCACACGCACAGGAGTTGGCTAGCTATGTTTTTTTCTTTAGTCGGCCCCTCCTTACAATTGAACTGTTTCTCCCCCTCTCTCTTTTTACAAGAAGTAGTGAGACAGGGCTGTTTAAGAATCCAAACACAGTGACTACAAAGGTAGGGCAGTAGCTAATATGATTTATCACTCAGCTATATTCCAGAATCAGAGTATACCACAAACAGAGCAAACTATCAGCTTTCGCTTCTTGCTGTCAGTGTGTCTATTTTAACGGTAATCCTCTTAATTCCTCCCCTAACTTACTTAAAATAAGCATACAGAAACCGGGTAAGAGCCTAGTCTCTACTATGAAAAGAAAGTACACGAGTTTTAGTACATAAACTCTGTAAAGTCTGCTTACAGTTGGGTTCTTAGCTGTATTCTGTCTAACTGCAATTACCACTTAGAGTCCATTAGGCAGGGAGGAAAAAAAAAACTCTTCCCGGAGCCTAACAGTTGGTTATCATATCCATAATTTAAAGATAATAAACAAAGTTATACCTTATAATTCTTTTTTTTTTTGCATACCATTTATTTATTTATTTTTCTTTTATTATTATTATTATTATTATTATACTTTAAGTTCTAGGGTACATGTGGATAACGTGCAGGTTTGTTACATATGTATACTTGTGCCATGTTGGCGTGCTGCACCCATCAACTTGTCAGCACCCATCAACTCGTCATTTACATCAGGTATAACTCCCAATGCAGTCCCTCCCCCGTCCCCATGATAGGCCCGGGGGTGTGATGTTCCCCTTCCCGAGTCCAAGTGATCTCATTGTTCAGTTCCCACCTATGAGTGAGAACATGCGGTGTTTGGTTCTCTGTTCTTGCGATAGTTTGCTGAGAATGATGGTTTCCAGCTGCATCCATGTCCCTACAAAGGACACAAACTCATCCTTTTTTATGACTGCATAGTAGTCCATGGTGTATATGTGCCACATTTTCTTAATCCAGTCTGTCACTGATGGACATTTGGGTTGATTCCAAGTCTTTGCTATTGTGAATAGTGCCACAATAAACATACGTGTGCATGTGTCTTTATAGCAGCATGATTTATAATCCTTACCCAGTAATGGGATGGCTGGGTCATATGGTACTTCTAGTTCTAGATCCTTGAGGAATCGCCATACTGTTTTCCATAATGGTTGAACTAGTTTACAATCCCACCAACAGTGTAAAAGTGTTCCTATTTCTCCACATCCTCTCCAGCACCTGTTGTTTCCTGACTTTTTAATGATCGCCATTCTAACTGGTGTGAGATGGTATCTCATTGTGGTTTGGATTTGCATTTCTCTGATGGCCAGTGATGATGAGTATTTTTTCATGTGTCTGTTGGCTACTGTATGAATGTCTTCTTTTGAGAACTGTCTGTTCATATCCTTTGCCCACTTTTTGATGGGGTTGTTTGTTTTTTTCTTGTAAATTTGTTTGAGTTCTTTGTAGGTTCTGGATATTAGCCCTTTGTCTGATGAGTAGATTGCAAAAATTTTCTCCCATTCTGTAGGTTGCCTGTTCACTCTCATGGTAGTTTCTTTTGCTGTGCAGAAGCTCTTTAATTTAATTAGATCCCATTTGTCAATTTTGGCTTTTGTTGCCGTTGCTTTTGGTGTTTTAGACATGAAGTCCTTGCCCATGCCTATACCTTATACTTCTCATCCCATCTCTAAACACTATGCTATTGATAATTTATTGGTTGTGAGCATTTTCCTGTTAAAATTGGAATTTTATAGTTGAAAGTACTTTCTAGCAAAGTGGGAGAAGCAGAATTTGCTTCCAGAGAGCCACAAAAAGGTCTTCCCAGAACACTCATAGAAAGAGTTGGATTAAAAGTCACGAAATCCTGAAAATCTCACCAGATATTGTGTGGAGAGCAGGGGCTGAAAGAAAGAAGCAGCTGAAGGCTCACAGACCTGATTGCATTTTCAACACCTTTTAAATATTAGCCTAGAAATGTTTTACAACTCTCATTTTACCAGATGGAAACCATTAGAAAAAACAAAACTTTAGTCCTCTAGTAACCCGAACAATAGTTCAATTTGATCAACAGAAATGGCATTTATTATCTGCTTAACATATATATGATACACACTGCCATAGGGCTAATACAAAGACTAATAAAACAAGGATTCTTGCCTAAAGGCAATCTCAGTTTGGGGGTGTTGATAGGAGTGGAGGGAAAAATCAGACAATGAAGAACTAATTATAACACAGTAAGCACTCCATAAATGATAGTTATTGATTATACAAGTAGGGAGTGGGAGGACTTTGAAATAAAGACCATGGTCCCTAAGGGCATGTATTGCAAAATGTCCCTTGAATACCACATTAAGAAGTGTGAACCTTATCCTGTATATAATCTATCAAAGCTTTCTAAGCCCAGCGAGTAAGAAAATTCTTCTTTCTTTCTTTCTTTCTTTCTTTCTTTCTTTCTTTCTTTCTCTCTCTCTCTCTCTCTCTCTCCCCCTCTCCTCTCTCTCTCTCTCTCTCTCTTTCTTTCTTTCTTTCTTTCTTTCTTTCTTTCTTTTTGAGACTGAGTCTGGCTCTGTCGCCCAGGCTGGAGTGCAGTGGCGCGATCTCGGCTCACTGAAAGCTCCACCTCCTGAGTTCACGCCATTCTCCTGCCTCAGCCTCCCAAGGAGCTGGGACTACAGGTGCCCACCACCACGCTCAGCTATTTTTTTTTTTTCGTATTTTTAGTAGAGACGGGGTTTCATTGTGTTAGCCAGGATGGTCTCGATCTCCTGACCTCGTGATCCATCTGTCTTGGCCTCCCAAAGTGCTGGGATTACAGGCATGGAACCACCATGCCCGGCCCATGTATCTTCTAAAAGATCACTCTAGCAGCAGTGTAAAAGATTGTAAGGATTTAAGATACACTAGTTTACATGATAGCCTCTGGAGCTAGACTGCCTGGGTTTGAATACAGGTTCTAACACTAGTTTGTGTGACCTTGGTGAAGTTACTTAACTACTTTGTGCCTTAATTTCTTCATCTAGGAGATCAGGAAACAGTCTAGTAAAATACAGATTAAAAACAAAGAAGGATCAACAGATGAGACATCTCACCAAAGAATCAATATGGTTTATCATCAACAATATCTATCACTAAGGGAAGAAAAATTAGCGAAACCAAAAATGACTAAGATTACTAGCTTGGGAGACTAGGATGATGATAATACCACGAGACAAACCAGGGAAAAGAAAAGGAAGAGGAGTATTAAACTGATGAGTGTGGCTCCAGACAACTTCGAGGTTGAGGTTCCTCAAGGACAAAAAAGTACAAATATCCTTGGTTGCTGGAAAATGCAGACTGGAAATCCAAAAGAGAGGTAGAGCTAGAGATACAGACTGAAGAGGTATTAACATGTAGATGTGTTAGTTGTAGCTTTAGTAACACAAGAGAGTACCTAGGGAAAAAGAGTAATACAGAAGAGCCCTAGTAAGCTCACAAGCCAAAGGAACTCCAACAATTAACCAAGAAGTGTTGGTAAGGTAGACGGAGAGGAGAAATACAGCCAGAAGAAATAACCCTTTCCTTCAAGAAGATTTCAATGTCATTAAGGAGAAAAGACATACACATGTTAAATATATTTTATTATGACTGTTTAGAATTAATAAAAGCAACTTTGAAAGTAAAACCACCTTTGTAAAAATTACGAGTGACAGAAATCAATGAACATGGAGTAGCTGACTCCATCTTGCTTCTAGCCTCACAAACTGTCTTTGTACATTCCTGGGCATAGGCCAAGCTAACTATGGGAGGAATTAATTTATAGTTTAACTTTAAAATAAAGATGAAAACAGTCCCTTCCCGAAAGTAACCTCCTCCTTATGACTCAGGGACTGAAACCACCTTTGTAAAATTATGGTTCAGGAGTCATGTACCCAGAGGTCACAAGGTTTGTAGCCTTCCCAATTGCTCCCATAGATAACATCACTATCATAAAACCTAAGACTGGTGCTTGAGGTATTTTTCAGACTCTGAATTCTGATGGACCAGCTGGTGTCAAATAGGTAGCCCATATCAAGAAACTGGCTCAATTGGTCTTATGACCCCCACACAGGAACTAACGTGGCACAAGAAGACAGCTTAGACCCCCTATGATTTTAGCCCCAACCCAACTAATCAGGATTCCCCATTTCCTAGACCCCTGCCTACCAAACTATCCTTGAAACACTGTAGCCTGTGAATTCTGAGGAAGCAGATCTGAGAATTATCTCCCATCCTTCCACTTGGCTGGTCCTGTGATAATCAAACTCTTTCTTTGCTGTAAAACCTGTTCTCAATGCATTGACTTTTCTGGGCAGTGAGCAAAAAGAATCCATCATGCAGTTATAAAAGCAGATATGGAAAACACCAGAATGGTAGGGAGAGAAAGGGAAATTACGCTGAAAGGTGGAAAAGCTAGTGGTAACAAGGAAAAGGAATACTGGCTTAAAGGAGAAAGCCAATTCCAAGACAGGGTAAGTAAAGAGGAAGAAGAAAACTAACATTTATTGAATGTCTACTATATGCCAGTAACTGTCCTAAGATCTTTCAAATATTTTACCTTATTTAATTCTAACAATATTCCTAATAGAAGAGACAAATATTAGCCCCATTTTACAAAAGCAGACTAAGGTATACAAAAAGCTGATGCAAAGTCTTGCATCCAGTCTACCTACATATGGCAGTTTTAGGACTGGAATTTAGGTGAAGGACCAAAGCCCTTTATTTTTCCACCATACTTCCACTTATTAAACTGGCAAAAGCAGGATATTTCTAAAGGAGAAGGGGAAAAAAACAATAAAAACTATACTAGAAAAAAAAACCAGAATTACTACTTTTCTTACTATAACAGAGTTACCTCTTTGAAAAAGTATAAAAGAAAAAACAACCAAAAAATGAGTTTTTTTAACAGTAAAAATAATCTCTCAGTCAGAGAACAGGTAAGATTAGACAGGAATCATTGCTTCCAGGCTCATCCCTCAGGTCTATTCCACACTGACACCATGGTTAGAATTCTAAATTGCAAGCCTGACTATGTCATTTACTCCTCCTCTCTTTACAATCTTTCAGTAATTCCCTATCAATAGGATTTTTTAAAAAAACAGAAACAAAAGGAGAAAGCTACCTAGTAAGCCTATTAGAAAGCTATCTACTAAGCCTGTATTCTTTAACCTAGAAGGAATCATAGTAAGATTTTTTTAGTTAACTCAAAAAATGAATGCTTATTTATCATTTACAACGTTGCTTTATACTCCATTTTAGTCCCCCACTTTTCTCACCCCAAAATTGTAAAATAAATAAAATTTCAAATGCCAGTTAAGGAATAACATTGACACCTTGTGGTGAACACCCTAAAATATCAAATATAACAATGAGTAAACTGGCTCCTAATTAAATATCTACTTTTACCTGAAAACAAACCCTTAATCCAGAGATTTCCAAGAGTTAAGAAGGAATAGTTTAATTACTATCCCACATTAAATGTAAATTTGGAAAGAAATGCTAATCTTTGGCAACACTGAAATTAGCCTAAATTCTTAACCATAGGTCAAAGTATCTGATTAAGGTCTCAGGTCATTGTTTTCCTATAAAACAGTATAACCCATCCATCTGAAGGAGCTTTTTTTTTTTTTTTTTTTTTTTCCCCTCTGCGATGGAGTCTTACTCTGTCACCCAGGCTGGAGTGCAGTGGCACAATCTTGGCTCACTGCAACCTCTGCCTCCCAGGTTCAGGCTAATCTCCTGCCTCAGCCTCCCGAGCAGCTGGGACTACAGGCATGTGTCACCATGCCTGGTTGATTTTTGTATTTTTAGTAGAGATGAGGTTTCACCATGTCGACCAGGCTGGTCTCAAACTCCTGACCTCAGGCAATACACCCGCCTTGGCCTCTCAAAGTGCTGGGATTACAGGCACTGGGTTCAGTAAATTTGGTTGATAATAGACACTTGACCTGGTTTAGGAAAAGTATGTCTGTGTTATTAGCTAGGCATGAATTGTACAATAGGCATGAGGAGACCACTGTTAATAAGGCAGCTCAAATTACTGACACATCTGAAGAGTCTGAAAAATACCCCAGATATAAACTCCCCAAGAGCCAAATCATTGCAAGATCAATGTTCAATAACTGAGAAACTACTAAATTAGCCTGATGACTTTGTATTTATGTAGGGCATTGCGTTTTCCAAAGAATGCCCGCAGTCATTATGCCATGTGTACCTTGTAACCACCAGTTTAAGAAGGTGAGACTATTAAAAGGATCTTAAAAAACATGCCTGTCAGAAACCCTTCAAAGCATCCTCCAGTCTGGCTCTTACTTGCTGTGTGCCCTCAGATAGATAAAACATTTAATGCCTCTTGGCCTCAGCTTCTGCAATCAAGACAAGGGCTATCTATCATCCCTGATGTGTGAAAGACTTCTAAGAGAATAAGATAAAAAATGTGAAAATGCTTGTAAATTACACAAATTTGTAACATCACTGCTTCCACTTTTTAGAAGCATCAGAGGTTAAATGAATTAGGATAAATCAAAGATAAAGGCAGGGTAGGATTAATCAAAACATCCTCCATGATACCACACTGCTTCACAAGATCCAACAGTCTTTCTTCAGTTCCTGCTCTCCTACATTATCACAGTGTTCGCTACTCCTGGAAACTATTCTCTTTCAGCATCTATGATACTACAGTATCCTAAATCCTCTTCTTCCCGACTTAGTATTTTTCTTTTAATTCTACTGTTTTCTCCAACAAGGTCACACAATCTCACATTTAGAACATATCTTTAAATAATTGTACCTACACCTCATTTTACTAAGGAAAACTGATACCAAGAAATATTAGTGGCATACTCACATTTCAAACAATTTCTAGACTTTCTTCTTTTCAATACTTAAAACTTCGTGTGTCTCAAACTGAAGAGGCATTAAAATACGTTTATGTTTTGACACCTCCCACTATCTCCACCCTCTAATTTCTAAACCCTGTGTGTTCTGCTACATATCCTAAGCAGTAAAGGCGTAGGCATCTCTCAAGCAAGAACCAAAACTCAGAAAATGTATATGGCTACTTTAGTCAAAACCATGTTTCTTAAGATTAATGGACACAGTCCATGTGACCAAATTCTATATTATCATGTGTAATAAGATTCAAGTTTCACAAAGGAAAGGCCAATTTTGTAATGTTTCTAAAATAACCATTTCTCCGAGCATCCTTCTGGATTATTCCTCAAGTACATATATAGAGGATGTCTAATGTTCTGAAATGTATTACGTGTCATGTAAACATTAGAAAATCCTGTCAAAATCAAATTTCAATGAACAATCTGTCTGAGTAGGGTGAACACAGGTTGAGTGTCACTGTTAACTTTATTTGGAATTGCATTTATTTTGGTGGCTTGCTCCCCGGAAAAATATCCTTGATGATCTATCACATTTAAAATTAAAGCTAAATTTTAAAATCTTTCAAAATTAAGCCCAGACATTATGAAAATATAGAGCTGAGGCCTTTAAGCCTCTGAGTATTAGGTACATGCAAAGCTTTTTTGGCTTGCCAAACACAATTCTTTTAAGACAAAGAACAGGTCAAAACTCAAAGCCACGTTTGGGGCTGCTGAAGGGCTTTCCGAGTGATGCTGCAGTTGTTAGGACTTTGATAAGTCTAACATCTGCAACTTTGATTGTTGTTCTGTAGGGTACAGAAGACCAGGAAATAGCTTATGTCTGTTTTAAGATCACTGGCTTCCAAATATTCTCTCCCACTGGCCAGAGAAAGGAAATAGCTTTCCAAAGACTGTGTAAACTAGATAAACTTAAATCACTGTAGCTACAAAATTTATGACAGTTGCACTAAAAAAAGGTAAACTTGAATAATAGCCTCTAAAGCTCCCATTAATTTTCTCACATTGAAATGTCACAAACTCAAAATGAGAAAGATACTTTAGAATTCAGGGCAATCTAAGAAGTTTCTTACCGTAGCAAAGAGAAGACATCGTAAGAATTGCGAACACAGTTCTGATCCACCTGCAGAAGAATAGTCTTCTGAGCATTTGAATAACCCTGAAAGACATTAATCAACAAATTAATCAAAACCAAACAAAATAAAATATATGCACAAATTAATCATGTTTGTCTTTTTAAAAATATGACACATTAACAACTGAGTAAATCTAAAATTGTAGAGATTCCAAAAAGTAAAGTATACCTGCCATGTAACACAAGTCTAATCTTTCAGGGCGAGGGAATGTAAAATAAGTTTTGGTGGGGGGAATCTGACAAGAGCGGAGAAGGAGCGCGCCCAGCCCAGCCCCGAGCCCTGCGGCCTTCCCTCCCATCACAGTGCAGACCCAGCAGTTGCCGCCCCAGCCATGGAGCAAGACAATAGCCCCCAGACCCCGAGGGGGAAGAGCAGATGTGGAGGTGTCACCCAACGCTGCCACCCTTGTGCTGACCAGTCATCCCCAGAGAGAGATGAACACGGATCCTCGACCCACTTTGTTAATGTCTCCACAGCGACAGAAGATGACAAGGATCACACCCACAATGAGAGAGCTCCAGATGAAGGCTGATGACTGAACATCACTTGGGGCAACAGCAGCAGGGAGAGGCGCCTGAGAAAGCTGCTGAGAACACAGGGACCCAGGAGACCTGCCCACCTGGGATCACAGACACAGAAGAGGAGTCAAGGCTGGGCACCTTTGGGCCAGCACAAGAGCCTGAAGAATCTATCCCCACAACTCAGGAGAGAGGCAGTAAAAAATGCAGCACAAAGGAACCCTCAACCCATGTACCACCACTGGATTCCCATGAAGCCAGCTCGGTTTGAGAGAAGGAGGTATCCTGGAATCACAGCTGCAGTTTGGGAATGCATGAACACTGGGTTTGTTTCTTATTTCTTCACTTTTGGGGAAAATCTCTTGTTTTTAAAAAGTGATAAATTTGGTGTTAGGTCAAAAAAATAAAATACATTTCTTCTCACAGTTTCCCACGGAAACAATGTTTCACATTACAAATTGTGGTGAACCTCCCAAGGAAGCTCCAGAAGTCGTTTTAACATATTATGTGACTCAAAAAGAGAATTAACAATAACATTTCAACTATGCCTAGCCATCATATGTAACGTTTTTTATGGGGAAAAGGGCATTCCAAGTTCCAATTAGGAACACCAGAAACAAGTATTTCCACTCTGGGGTACAAAGGAGCAAGGATACTTTCTAAAAAGAACAAAGGACAATTCCATAAGAAGAACAGAATAGGTATCTCTGTCATTTAAGAAAGGCAGAGGAGGAGACTGATTTGAGTAAAGATAAAACACCGGTCTCCTGCACAGCTGGCTCTACATAAATTACTCTCTCCCTATTGCAATTCCCCTGTCTTGATAAATCGGCTCTATCCAGGCAGCAGGCAAGGTGAATCAATTGGCTGGTCACACCACTGCACTCCAGCCTGTGTGACAGAGGAAGACCCTGTCAAAAAAAAAAAAAAAAAAAGAAAGATAAAAAGGAATAGTCATTTAAAAAAAAAAAAAGGGTCAGGGAGCGGTGGGAGAGTACACAGTAATATAGAAAAAAAGACTATAGACCCACTAGGAGTCCAATTCAAGCCTTCAATACAACAGCTCTATAATCTTAAGCAAGGCACCAGAGTGCTCTTAGTTTAACCTTGGTTTCTTCATCTGTAATATGGAGATGATAATAGTAACTGCCTCACAAACTATGGGAATTAAAAGTTAATATCCGTAAAATGAAAGGTATGTAATAAGCACCATATACATATTTGCTATAATGCTAGTAGAAGCATTAAAAGTTATGTCATTACAGACATTAAAAGGATATTGGAAGAATATTATTAACAACTTTATGCTTATAACTATGAGAACTTAGATTAATTAGACAAGTTCCTTGAAAAGAAACACAAAGTGCCCAGACACACTATAAAACATCTAAATAGCCCCATATCTACTGTTTTAGTGAATAAGCAATTGAAAATCTTCCCACACACACAAAAATCCATGTCCAAACGGTCTCACTGATGAATTTCATCAAACATTTGAGAGAGAGAGAGAGAGAGAGAGAGAGAGAGAGAGAGACAGGAAGGAAGGAAGGAAGGAAGGAGGGAAGGAAGGAAGGAAGGAGGCAGGCAGGGAGGGAGGGAGGGAGGATCCACTTTACACAAACTCCTTCAGAAAGTGGAGAAGGGAACAATTTCCAACTTATAAAACTAGCATTACTGATGCCAAAACTAGACAGAGACAATACACACACACACACAGGAAATTATACACCAATATCCCTCATGAACAGAAACACAAAATCCTTAGCGAAATATCAGCAAATTGAACCAGCAATACATTATAAAGATTTAAAAAGACACATTATTAACTGGATGTAGCCTAAGAATGTCTAGTTGATCTACCATTTAAAAAACAATCAACTAGGCAAATACATGAAACAATCATAAATCTATCTTGATGGACACACCATTATAAAGATGCAATCTGTGAAAACAATGACACAAAGGCAGGGGAATAGAGAAGCAAAGCTTTTTACAGTATTAAAACTAAGTTGGTATTAATTCAAACTAGAGAAGCTTATTTTTTAAAAAGATCAACACTGACAAACCTTTTTTTTTTTTTTTTGAAACAAGGTCTGATTCTGTTATCCAGACTGGAGAGTAGTGGCGCAATCACAGTTCACTGCAGCCTCAACCTCCTGGGCTGAAGCCATCCTCCTGCCTCAGCCACCAGAGTAGCCAGAATTACAGGCATGCACCACCATGCCCAGCTAATTTTGGTATTTTTTTTTTTTTTTGTAGAGATGGCGCTTCTCCATGTTGCCCAGACTGACCTTGAACTCCCGGGTTCATGAGATCCTCCCACCTCAGCCCCCCAATTAGCTGGGACTACAGGCATATACCACCACGCCCAGCTAATTTTTATCTTTTATAGAGAAGGGGGTCTTACTATGTTGCCTTACTAACGGCTGGTCTTTAACTTCTGGACTCAAGCTATCCTCCTACCTTGGCCTCCCAAAGTACTGGGATTACAGGCATGAGCCACTGCACCTGGCACGTTGACAAATCTTAAGGTAAACTAACCAAAGGGAAAGGAAAGAAGACTCAAATCACTAAAATCAAGAAAGAAGTGGGAATGTTATTACCAACCTTACAGAAATAAGAAAGCTTATAAAAGAATACAGTGAACAATTAATTGTATTCCAGCAAATCAGATAACCTAGACAAAATGATATACAAACTACCAAAAATGACTCAAGAAGAAACAGGAAATCTGAACAGACCTATAACAGATAAAGAGGTAGACAGAATTTGTAATCACAAAACTCCCACCAAAAAAAAAAAAAAAAAAAAAGGCCGGGCACAGTGGTTCATGCCTGTAATCCCAGCACTTTGGGAGGCTGAGGTGGGCAGATCATGAGGTCAGGAGATCGAGACCATCCTGGCTAACACGGTGAGATCCCGTCTCTACTAAAAATACAAAAATTAGCCGGGCGTGGTGGTGGGCGCCTGTAGTCCCAGCTACTCAGGAGGCTGAGGCAGGAGAATGGCGTGAACCCAAGAGGTGGAGCCTGCAGTGAGCCGAGATTGCACTACTGCACTCCAGCCTGGAAGACAGAGCAAGACCCTGTCTCAAAAAAATAAAAAACAAAATAAGCCCAGAACCAGATTATTTGACCGGTGAATTATACCAATTATTTAACACGAATCCTTCTCAAAGTCTTCAAAAACCATAAAAGCAAGGAAACACTTCTTAAGTTATTCTATGAGACCAATACTATCCTGATACCAATGCCAGACAAAAATGTCATGAGAAAACTATAGACCAATATCCTTTGTGAATACAGATATAAAAATCTTCAACAAAATACTAGTAAAAGTGATCTAGTGGCATATTAAAAGAATTATAACCCACAACCTGGCAACTATTTCTGGGTATATACTCCCCAAAAGTGAAAGCAAGAATGGGAAGCGCCATTTGTATATCCATATTCATAGCAGCATGATTTACAACAGCCAAGGGGTGGAAGCAACCCAAGTGTCCACAGACAGGTGATGGGTAAACAAAACATGGTATATTCACACAATGAAATATTACTCACCATTAAAAAGGAAGGAAATTCTGACACATGTGAAAACACTGATGAAGCTGGAGGACATTATATTAAGTGAAATAAGCCAATCAAAGGGAAAATATCCATTCATTCATGAGGTACCTAGAGTAGTCAAAATCATAGAAACAGAAAGTTGAAGGGTAACCAGCAGGGACCAGGGAGAGGGGAGAATGAGGAATTATTGTTTAATGGAGAGTTTCAGTTTTGCAAGGTGAAAAGTTTTGCAAGATGAAATACATGGATGGTGGCAATAGTTGCATAACAGTGTGAATGTACCTAATGCCACTAAACTGTACACTTAGAATGGTTAAGATAGTAAATTTTGTGTATTTGTAATTTAACACAAATAAATTTTTTTTAAAGATTAAACACCATGAACAGCTGAAATTCATACAGGGTATGCAAGGGAGTTTCGATACATGAAAATCAATCAGGCTGGGCCCCTGTAATACCAGCACTTTGGGAGGCACAGGCAGGAGGATCACTAGAGCCCAGGAGTTAGAGACCAGCCTGGGAAACATAGCGAGACACCATTTCTACAAAAAAAATTTTTTTAAACAAAGAAATTGGCTTGGCATGGTGATGCATGCCTGTAGTCCCAGCTACTCAGGAGGCTGAGGTGGGAGGATCACTTGAGCCCAGGAGTTTGAGGGTACAGTGAGCCATGATTGCGCCACTGCATTCCAGCCTAAGTGACACAGCAAGACTCTGTCAAAAAGAGAAAGAAAAGAAAGAAGGAAGGAAGGATCAGTGTAATACACCACAACACACATAGTCATCTCAGTTGATGCAGAAAATGCATTTGACAAAATTCAGCACCTTTCCATGATTTAAAAAAAAAAAAAAAAAAAATCAACAAACTAGGAATAGAAAGGAATTTCCCAGACCTGATAAAGGGCATCTACAAAAAACCCACAGCTAACATCATACTCAATAGTGAAAGACTCAAAGTCTTCCCCTAATATCAAAAACAAGAAAGACAAGGTGATTGCTCTCGCCGCTTCTACTCAACATTTGTACTCTAAGTTCTAGCCAGAACCATTAGGCAAGAAAAATATATAAAGTGTATTCCAAACTAGACCAAAATAAATAAAATGGCATCCCATGTTCATGGATTTAAAGACTTAATATTATCCACATAGCAACAATACCCAAAGCAATCTAGACATTCAATGCCATCTCTATCAAAATTCCAGCAGCCTTGTTTACAGAAATGGAAAAGCCAATTCTCAAATTCATATGTAATTGCAAGGGGTCAATAGCCAAAATTATATTGAAGAGAACAAAGTTAGAAGATTCGCACATCCCAATTTCAACTTAATACCAAGCAACAATAGTCAAATCAGGATAGCACTGGCATGAGGACAGATATATAAATCAACAAAATAGAACTGAGAATCCAGAAATAAATCGATGCATCTATGATCAACTGATTTTCAACAAAGGTTCATAGACTACTCAATGGGGAAATAAGTCTTTTCATCAAACGGTGCTTAAAAAAAACTGGATAGTCACATGTAAAAGAATGAAGTTGGATCTGTTCTTAATACCGTATTTTTAAATTACCTCAAAATGAATCAAAGACTTCACTGTAAAACCATAAGCTGGTCAGGCACAGTGGCTCACGCCTGTAATCCCAGCACTTTGAGAGGCTGAGGTGGGCAGATCACTTGAGGTCAGGAGTTCGAGACCAGCCTAGCTACTAACATGGTAAAACCCCGTCTCTACTAAAAATAGAAAAATTAGCCGGGGCGTGATGGCACGCGCCTGTAATCCCAGCTACTCGGGAGGTTGGAGGCAAGAGAATAACTTGAACTCAGGAGGCAGAGGTTGAAGTGAGCTGAGATCACGCCCCTGTAATCCAGTCTGGGTGACAGAGTGAGACCCTATCTCCAAAAACAACAACAACAAAACACCATAAAGCTAAAAAAAAAAAACTATACAACTATTAGAAGAAAACACAGGGGTAAATCCATATAACCTTGGATTTACCAATCTATTCTTACATATGATATAAAAAGCATTAGTACAAAAAAAATCAGTAAATCATACTTCATTAAAATTAAAAACTTTTGTGCATCAAAGGACACTATCAAGTAAGTAGAAAACAACCCAACGGAATGGGAGAAAATATTTACAAATTGTATATCTGATAGAGGTCTAATATCCAGATGATATAAAGAACTCATACATTCAACAACAAAAAGACAATTCAATTTTAAAATGGGCAAAGAACTGCAAGAGACATTCTCCAAATAAAGATACACAAATGCATAACAAACAGAAGATAAGCGTTCGTGAGGATGTGGAGAAATGAGAACCCTCACATACTGCTGTTAAGAATGTATTGGTCAGCCACTGTAAAAAAAAGTTCAGCAGTTCCTCAAAAAGGTAATCATAGAATTATAATATGACCCAGCAACTTCACTCCTAGGTACATACCCAAAAGAACTGAGAACAGACACTCAAACAAACAGTTGTACACGAATGTTCATAGCAGCACTATTCACAACAGTCAAAAATATAGAAACAATACAAATGTCTATCAACAGATGAATAAACAAAATGTGTGTGTGTATGTGACTGCGTGTGTGTACACATGCAATAGAATATTACTCAGCCCGGCTGGGCGCGGTGGCTCAAGCCTGTAATCCCAGCACTTTGGGAGGCCGAGACGGGTGGATCACGAGGTCAGGAGATCGAGACCATCCTGGCTAACACGGTGAAACCCCGTCTCTACTAAAACATACAAAAAACTAGCTGGGCAATGTGGCGGGCGCCTGTAGTCCCAGCTACTCGAGAGGCTGAGGCAGGAGAATGGCGTGAACCCGGGAGGCGGAGCTTGCAGTGAGCTGAGATCCGGCCACTGCACTCCAGCCTGGGTGACAGAGTGAGACTCCGTCTCAAAAAAAAAAAAGAATATTACTCAGCCCTAAAAAGGAACGAAGTCCATTCCTTCCTACATGTAGATGCAACACCAAAACATTACACTAAGTGGAAAAAAAGCCAGAACAAAAGGTCACATACCATATAATTCAATTTGTATGAAATACCCAAAATAGGTAAATCCATAGAGATGGAAAGCAAACTGGTGTTTGCCAGAGGTTTAGAGGACAGCAAAATAGAAAGTGAGCACTTCATAGGTACAGAGTTTTATTTGGGGATTATGAAAATGTTTTGCAACTTGACAGAGATGGTGGTACACAACATTGTGAATGTACCCAGAGCCACTGAATTGCAAACTTCAAAACAGTTAATTCATGTTACATTAACTTCACCTCAATTTTAAAAAATGGATGCTAAGAAATAATCTATACATTTTAAGGGCAGATGAGGAAAATGAGGACAGAGGAGACAGTCTTATAAATCAGCAACAAAATCCAAATAATAGAAGACTTGAGAAGTAGATTTAAGATTCTCAGGAGAAATGATTAATGATGTTCTACTTAGCTTTTCTTATTTTATGGAAAAAGCTGCCAAATATTTTTTCTGACTATAAAAAATGTATCCACACCCACTGACATACAACTAAAAGCCACGCTTTATAACAGGGAAAGAACATTCAACTGGAAGCTGGGATCCTGGGTTTTAATCTACTCTGCCTATCGCATAAGTGAGGAAAATAATTTAACTCTCCTAGGCCTCAGTTTCCTTAATTATAAAATGAGATGCAACTACTACTAATAAAAACAGTAATAAAAAAACAGCAATATAAAAAGTAACGTTTACATGCATTTACAATGTGGCAGGCAGTATTGTATTTTACATGTCAAGGTTAGCTAACTGTTAAAGTGTTAAATGTTAACACATTTAATATTCACAAACCCCTGTGAAATAGGTGCTATTATTATCCCCACTTTAAAGGTGTGGAAACTGAGACACAAAGAGGATTAAAAAGAAGAGCCATGCAGTCTGGCTCCACAGCCCATGTTCTTAAGAACCAGGCTATACTCAATGATCTCTAAGACCTTTTCCAATTCTAAAAATTCTGAGTCCATATACATTTAAGGCAATTTAAGGACATTATTAAGCCCTCCTGTTTCAGCCATCACTTAGCAATTAACATTCTTGAAATATGCTAAGAGCCTTGTTCTGAATGACATCTAACTTCACCAGATGTTCGATCCCGACAGACTTCTGATGAAGGATTATAATGGAAAGAAACGGCTCATTTGTATCTGGTTATCTGTGTGAGATACTGCCAAGTGCCAAAGAGCCCAGAAGAGATTTACATGTCACTCAAAATTCTTCTGAAGTCAGGCCTAACAGTTCTTCTTCAAGGAACGGAATAGGAACCAGTCTGGGTGAGTGCCTATTAAACTGCTCAGGGAAATAGATAATTTAACATACCCAACGAGCAGGAGTAATTCCAGGCAAGTCAGGTTATTTCTAGATGAGTGGTCAGCAAACATTTTCCATAAAGGGCCACATAGTAAATGTTTTAGGCTTTGCAGGCCACATATCATTTCTGTCACATATTCTTATTTTTTCTTTAAAATTATTTTAAAAAGTAAAATCAGTCTTAGTTGCAAGCTATACAAAAATATGTGGTGGACCATGGTTTGCTTACTGCTCTACTAGCTCATTGGATGAGTCACGTTTTAAAACATGTTACTACATATTTTGAGAGTTTTTAGCTGCAACAACACAAGACTGTCCTTAACTTCATTAAAACTACAAAATGTATACATAAATAACCCTGTTAGTAGGATAACTGATTAGGAAGCAAATAGCATTACACATATACTTATTCCTTTCGGTGTTTCCTGAACACCGAGTACATAGATGGTGTTAGGCCATTATTACTACTGTCCTCGTAAGAGTACACAACCCAGTGAACGTTCCAAGTGAATAATGCAAGAGTGCCGTAAGAAAGGCTTTTTAAAAAGCTACAGGAGTTCTGCTGCGGTAAAGATTCCATCTAGTAGAACAGGAACATCAAAGACTGCAGGGGTGGCAGCATTTGGGATGGATTAAGTAGTACTGAAAAGCTGAACGGCAGTGAAGGAAAGTCCCACACAGACTGAACACCTTTAGCCAAAGTACGACAGCAGGAAAACACAAGCTGCATTCAGAGAAAATTAAATAGTAGTCCAATTTGTTTAGCTTCAGTGACGTGGAAATTATTTGGATCCCTGGAGAGGGAAGTAGTGGGAGATACAGCTGAATAAGTAAGGAGGGCCAGAACACAGCAAGCCTTGAATACCATGCTAAAATGTAAAGACAACCTATGGGCAGTAAGAACTCATGGAAGGTTTCTAACAGCTTAGGGTTTATAATCAGAGCTACATTTAAGGAAAGTTACTCTGGTATTGACAAACCTGATAAATTGGAGAAAGAAGACTGTCCAACTATCCGATAGGAGGCTACTATAAAAATCCATACATACAAAACATAAAGAGGGTTCCAAATCCACCAATGGCAATGGTAATAAAAACCAACAGAAACGGAAAAAGAGGAGGAGGAGGAAGGTGGGGAGGAGGAGGAAGGAAGATGGGGGAGAGAAGGAAGGTGGGGAGGAGGAAGAGAAGGAAGAAGAGAGATAAAAGCAGAGATAGAACCCAAAGTACTATACAACTGACTGAATTTGGGCTGATGGAGAGAAAGCAATCAGACCAGAGAGTTGGACACATCTAGCAGACAATAAGAATTTACTCCCTACAATCTTTAAGCAAAGGAATAAAAAACGAAAGCGTCCTTTAGCAAGATTAATCAGGCAGCAGTAAGACAGAGTGGATACAAAGAGACTAGAGTCTATAGGCCCGCCAGGAAACTACTGCAGTGACCCAGCCCTTTGGGAATGTTGATCTGAGCTTGGATTATGGCAATGGAGATGGAAAAGTAGCCACAGATACCAGAACAATTTCAAATAAGAACTCAGAAGAGTCTAGTGGCTGACTGAATAGAATGGATTAAAAAAAAAAAATCAATACTTAACTATAAAATTTGAGGCCAGGATAACTGAAAAAATAGTTAATAAAGACATGGAAAACTGGAAGAGAAAGCTACCTTGGAGAGAAAAAATGAAGAGCTCCATTTAAAGTATAATAATTTGACAGGTATCTATGCAGAAATGTCAGAAACCGCTAAGAGAACTACAATTCTGAGTAACAAGCTATACTAGGGGTTCCCAACCCCCAGCGCAAGCATCACCACCTGAGCTCTACCTCCTATCAGATCAGCTAGGGCATTTGATTCTCATGGGACCTCGAACCATAATGTAAACTACACATGTAATGGATCTAGGTTGTGCATTTCTTATGAAAATCTAACTAATGCCTGATGATCTGAGGTGGAACAGTTTCATCCTGAAACTGTCCCCACTCCCATCCGTGGAAAAACTTGTCTTCCACAATACCGATCCCTGGTGCAAAAAGGTTGGGGACTGCTGAGCTATACTAATAACGACCAAGTGGTGTATTCCAACAGAATTTCTAATGATCTGCTGCTACAGAAGCTTCATTCACTCATTTGACAAGAATGTACTGAATTATTATTACATGCCAGACACAGTGCTAAGTACTAGGGATCAACAGGTGAAAACAAACACTGTCCCTGCCCTCGCACAGTTTACAGTGTAGCAGGTAAGAGGGGTAAGCAAATAGGCAATCAGAATATAATAGGATAAGGGTCAGTGACGAGGGAAATGTAATACCAGGTGCTACGGAAGCATATAAAAGGGATCTGTCCACACTGGACTTAAGAGGTACATCACAGAAAAACCTTCCTATGGAAATGGGGCCTTAGCTAAAACCTAAAACTGACGTGAACAAATCTTAGCCTAAGAAAGTATTAAGGATGGAGTGTTTAGAAATAAGGAATAGCAAGACCTCATAATTCATTAATTATTGAGGGCAAACACTGCTGACAAGATTTGAATAAAGGAAGAACATGATGAGCATTTTAGAAAAATAAATCTGACTATAATGTCAAGAACCAGGAAAAAAGTAGCAGCCACTATCAGTAGTGATTGAAACACAGAAGAAGGGACTGAGGACAACTCTATGTTCTGACCTGAGAAAGTAGGTGGACTGTGGAACCATTCATTTCACTAAGAAACACAGCAGGAAGTATTGTGACAGGGGAAGGGAAATGAGCTCAGTTTGGGCTATGGAGAGCATATGTATACCTGACACATCCAGGCAAATTTGACACATGTCCAGATACATGAAAATCTAAAGTGGAGGTGTATATCTGGGAGGAAAGCTCTTCCCAGCAGGACTTGCCAGTGTTCTATATTTATGCATAAAACCATAAGTGAGCTTTGAAAATAGTCGTCTTCTACTTGACCTAGGTAAAATAAGAAAATCTTGATGGGCAAGGAAAAAAAAACAATGGCTCATCCTACTACTTGAGCACATTTTCAGATGCAATGAGTATACTTTTTTAAAATACAGTATTTGTTTGTATGACTACAGCTACCTAATGAATCAATAGACAGCCTGTGTTCCTAGGTGTATATGTTCATTTGGACATTAACACCACTTTTAGGTGTCAGCCAAGTTTAAGCCAAAGAAAACTGTGCACGTATCTCTGTTAAGCATCATCAAGCCTTAGACACCCCTGGCTCTGAGATCTGATGAAACCCAGACGCTGAGTAGTTAAGGAAGAAAGGTGAGACCTCTTCTTAGACAATTAACCTGAGCTGAATGAGTACATCCCCTCAGATTTGGCCCAATGTTTGAGACAACAGAGAATGTTTTTCCTCTCCTTTAAAACAGTGAGAAGCACTGAGAAATAAGAATAGTATCATTAAGCAAAGATGTACAGATCCTGAAACTAAAATTAATGATTTTAAATTTAGATCAACAGAGATGAAGATGTTTTTGTTCATACTTCAAATATACTCAGAAAATAATCACAATCACAGGCACACACTCCAAGTATGAAGTGGACTAAGTGCCTTCAATGCTCCTCCATGACATGAGGACTGAAAGTAACCCTGCTAAAGTAGCCATCCCTTAAGCAAAAAGTCTACCTTAAAATAGAGATGGGAACAACGTGATCCTAGTAGACTTCATTCACTCATGGAAAAATATTCAGTAAGCAAAGTCTGAGACTTTAAAACTGAGTAAGGCATAACCTCAGCCCTAAATGAGCATACGCCTTAATAGGAAGAAAGGATGTATGCCCAAATTACTACAACCGTGAAAGCAGAGAGAAGAAAGAGAAGGCAACAGTGACAGTATGTTAACGAGCCTTCATGGAGAGAGAAAAAAAGAGAGTGAGAGAAGATTCTCAGCTTTGTACAACAGTTGAAACAGAAACTGACTTACAGGATGGGGTGAGGGGGCTCAAAAATGCCCTCTACACAAATCTAAACAAGAATGGTGAAAACAAGTTTTCAAAATATTAAACAAAACAAAATTTTAAACTCTCTGAATCCCCTGGTGAGAACAAGTCGAGCTCTGTTTCTGTTTACATCTCAAGAATCTAAAACATTTATATGAAGAACCATACGTGGCTTTGAATTTTAGAGTATTAAAAATTCTCAAAAATTGTGCTAAGAAGACAAGATCTTCCAAATTCATAACAGGAAACATGGCGTTTTCCCAGATTATTCTCTGGCTTCAATGAAGAGAGAGAATGGGGACCACACTGCAGCAACAGGGTTTATAAATATGAATTACAGGATAAGATGATTTTCCAAACATCTGTCAAAAGCTAATTCGATCCAAGAGAAAAGGGGGAAAAAAGACTTAGAGGGAAGCCAAATACAGTGACTAATGTGTGGAACTTTTGTGGACTTCAGTGGGTTGATGGTCTCATGGGCATTGCATGCCCACTCTACAATAATAAATGCCCAAAGTCTGCAGAATAAAGCACTGAGATACTGTTCAAAGTGTTTACACGTGTATTCTCTCATTTGATTCCCACAATGCACAACTGGTTATGCTTTGTGTTGGTTAATGTGAAGGCGGAGACTTTGTATGCTGTCACACTACATGAAGTGGGAAGAAATGTGGAGATGCCATGCAGCATAGTGGTTAAGAAAACAAGCCTTCAAATGAATCAGACCTGGGCTCGAATCATGGATCTGCTCTTCACCACCTATGCCATCTTGCTTGGGTCAGTAGTTTAATGCTTTCTTCTAAGGTACTTCACCCATAAAAGGAGGAGAACTACCTCATGGGTCTGTTACACACAGATTAAATAAAAATATGTAACCTATCTGATATAGTGTCTCATAGCAGGCACTCAGTAAACGAAAACTGGCAATGGTAGTTTTTTTAAAGCTCTGCATTCCTATGAAGAGAAATGGGAAAAATATTTTAAAATAAAACAAACAAAAACTCTATACCTACCTAGTATAATACTGTTAGTACACAATCACACCAGTTCAAATAGTTCAGAAATAAAATTTTACCCTGGATTTAATCTGGGCTCAAATCTCTAGATGTTTAATAATAAAGCAAGTGGCTATTATCAACAGCCCCTGAGGATTTTCCCAGTCTTCGTTTCTTCTATTTTGTAAGGCAGGAGAAAGGAAAACTAAACAGAATATGCATAGGAATGGACTTTTTAAATGTTTTTCCAACTTTTGCTTGATAATGTACTAAAAGACCTGGACAGAAATATACCATATCCAGGTCCCTGTTATTAAAATATTGGCTTTACTTGGGACACTTAATCCCTACTTCTGAATGATGTCCTGCTTGCATACTGTGTGGGACGAGCTTTGGAAACAAGTTATCCATTAGAATGACTAGCAAGAGAAAATAACCATCTATTTAATTTCTCAGTTCTACAAAGTTAACTACATGGAAATCTCTTAACTTCTCTGGGTTTCAGCATCTTTATCCTGAAAATGAAAATACTACTACTTGTCCACCTAAGATGCTATAAGTTAAAGGAGGTATCGCTAACAGTATATAATCAGAGTGAAATTAAATGATGGAAGAAACCTCAAACAAGAATTAAATGATGAAAATCTTCTATCACATCACCTCTTCACAGGTGATATAGCATAATGAAGAAAGTGCATGTCTATAAAGAGGGAGAGATATGTTCTGATCCAGGTTCTGCCACAACTCCATCCTAGTATCTTGGCCACTCATTTTTATTCCATAAGCACTTACTATATACCTATTAGATGCCTGCTACTGAGCCTGGTATTACAGATACAAAGTTAAGATACAGTTTGTACCTTCTAGAAAGAGAGACAGATATACAATTGAAAAAATTATAATAAACTCAACAGCTACTAACAGAGGTATGTCAAAAGGGCTTCAGGAGCAAAGAGAAAGGGGCAATTCATTGTATGGAAATGACTAAGTCAAGGAGTGAAAGGAAGTCACTTTGCCCCTCTGTGACTCAATTTCTTTTAAGCAAATCATGATAAATTGGCCCTACCTTCCTCTAAGGTTGTTATAAGCCTGGAGTGAAATTACTTATAGACAAATCCCTAAAGATTAAAGAGCTATGAAGGTAAGTATAGAGATATATAGAGATGAATAAATTATAGCAGCTGGTGGCTCATGCCTGTAATCCCAGCACTCTGGGAGGCCGAGGTGGGTAGATCACTTGAGCTCAGGAGTTCGAGACCAGCCTGGCCAGTATGGTGAAACCCCATCTCTACTAAAAATACAAAAATTAGCTGGGTGTGGTGGCAGTTGCCTATAATCCCAGCTACTCGGGAGGCTGAAGCAGGATAATCGATTGAACCTGGGAGGCAGAGGTTGCAGTGAGCCAAGATCATGCCACTGCACTCCAGCCTGGGTGATAGAATGAGATTCCATCTCAAAAGTAATAATAAATAAAATAAATTATAGCTATGTCTAAGTTATCATTTGTAGTATGGAGCTAACTTGCCATGTCAAGTTCAAGAAATCATAAGCCCCCTGAACGTCAGTTTTTCCATCTACGAAATAAGAGTGTTGGGCTAGATAACTAATATTCCCTGCGGTGTTATACAGCTAATTAGGATTTTCTTACTTTTGAGATGAGGAACCTAAAACTAAGAGAAGTTCATCGATTTGCCCAAGGAGCACAGTACCAGAACAAATTGAAAAATATGAAATAAGGAGTTTTCATTTGTGCAGGCTTTCAAAACAGATCCTGAAACTTATTATAGCTAAATCTTCAATCTCAGCCTATGTACTTGAGACAATCAAGTTATATGGTTATTTTTGTGAAATTCATCACCAGATTGCTATTTCAATATCCTGAGTTTCTTTCATTCACAAAGATTTGCTCCTTTTGACTTGGATTCTATGCCTACTCTAATTTTTTCCATTAAAATGAGAAAGTATTGCCATCTACTGGACTGTAAAGATATTACTGCTATAGCTTCTAATCAGAAAATGAAATTCTTACTTATATCTCTATATATCTATATACTTACCTTCACAGCCCTTTAATCTTCAGAGATTTGTCTATAAGTAATTTCACTCCAGTGTTATAACAACTGGTCTAATGCTTTTGCACCTTATCAGTAGCACAACAGTTGGAGTAATTGTGCCATTATGAGTTACATAAAAATAAATACCAAAAGTTGAGGCTGGAGGGTAACCCAGGGTGGAACAAATATTATCTACTCAAGATTTTTATTCTCAATTATTGCTATGATAGCCTGATAGCCCTAAACACGCAAGCATTCACCTTCATTCACTAACAAATTTTTATTGAGTGCCTACTACATACCAGGCACTGTGCTAGAGATATAGTGTTAATACAATGGTAAGTATTAGAGATGTAATTCCTTTTATCATAGGATTTAGAGCCTAGTGAGTAGAAGTTTCCATTTACTGGAGTAGTAGTTGCCAAGAGTGCCTATAATTAATATCAATCTGACTCCAATAGCCATATTCTTAACGGCTAGGACTGTGCATTCATAAAAAGTAGTTGTCAGCAGTCCCACAAAAGAAGAGTGGTCACCAAAAGGAAATTCAGGCAAAGATAATTTTACCTGTATACATTAAAGACAAAATCCTGAATGGGGATCTGAAAGATTTCCAGCTTAATAGCTCAACAACCTTTTATTTCTCATCCTCCCCTAATCACCATCATAGCAGTTAAACCCACCTAGAAAATCCATGTAGAAATCTCTACAGGTCACCCAGCCTTATTCACCAACCTCCATCCACAATTTCAAGGTATAACAAAGCTCCTCTTTGCTTCCCAATAGTCACCAAACATTAAAACCTCTTCCTGAAGTGCTCTTCAAATTATTTAAGGTTCTGCTATAACTCACCTGCATTATTTGCAAGATGCAAACAAATGACACCAAAAACAATTGTTCAAACTAAACTCATTTGTAAACTAGATGTCTTCTGGAATATATGCTGTCTTATCTCCTCAACAAAGAAAATAAATTTGTGAATCCACGTCTTATACTTTTGTATCCCACAGTACCTAGTTTAATAATAGGCTTATAGTAGGTGCTTGATATTTTTTACCAGGAAAAAAAAAAATCATGAATCACTTTTACAACCAAGATAAAAATCTGTACCATCACTTATTCAACTTATCTTTTGTCTGAATTGCTATTAAACACTTAAGACTGCAGTATCTGGCCAGGTGTGGTGGCTCACGCCTGTAATCCCAACACTTTGGGAGGCCAAGGTAGGAGGATCATTTGAGCCCAGCAGTTCCAGACCATCCTGGGCAACACAGTGAGACCTCATCTCTATTTTTTTTCCTTTAAAAAAAAAAAAGACTGCCACATTTGGATGCCAAATAAAGACCATTTTGCTATTACAATTAACAAGAATGTATCACTCCCTAATAATGCCAGAATAGGTAACTGAACAAAGGATTAAAATTCAGTGTTTAGTGAACAATTTTTCAGTATATTAAGTAGTGTGCAACACACTTCTGGAAGTGAAAATGAACTACTTAGCCATTGTATTCTATAGTTAAGAGATTTTGGTTCCTAAAAACTCAACAGAAAGATGTAAAGCCTTTGGGAGAAGCGGATAAATAAAGAGGGAAAAGTTATGAATAGATAAGTAATTTCAGCTTTTAGATCCATAGTGGCTGAAGACATATGAAGAGAATGTAGACAGAGGGAGTATTAGCATCAACATAATCAGCAGCAATAATAATAAAACTGTTTCTGGCCACAGCTAATGTAAAAAAGAATGCCAAAGAACTGGTCAACAAAAATTGTAGGCATTACTGAAAGCTGCTTTAAAATGTGCTCTGGGCCGGGCGCGGTGGCTCAAGCCTGTAATCCCAGCACTTTGGGAGGCCGAGACGGGTGGATCACAAGGTCAGGAGATCGAGACCATCCTGGCTAACACGGTGAAACCCCGTCTCTACTAAAAAATACAAAAAAAAAAAAAAAAAAAAACTAGCCGGGCGAGGTGGCGGGCACCTGTAGTCCCAGCTACTCGGGAGGCTGAGGCAGGAGAATGGCTCCAAAAAAAAAAAAAAATGTGCTCTGTCATTGCTTCCTAAGAATAACTTTTCCTCTTCTGTATAAAATACTCATTCTTAAAATTTAATCCTGTTCTCAAAGCCTTGTTGCTTTAGCATTTTTAAAGTTTTAAATGAAATACTTCAAACCTATATGACATCCATTTATAATTATTGTGATTACAAATATATTTGGACTTAATGTTACCCCCACACTACATGTTTCTTTTTACCTTTGGTTTCCTTTTTTGTTTCCTACCAAGTTGACAAAGCTTTCTATACTTTCTATTCTCTTTTTTCCTCTGCTAATTAGAAATCTATAATCTCTGTTTTCCAACTTTTTTTTTTTTTTTTTTTGGTAGAGACGGGAGTCTCTCTTTGTTGCCCAGGTTGGTCTCAAACTCCTGGCTTCAAACAATCCTCCCACTTCAGCTTCTCAAAGTGCTAGAATTATACGGTCTGGGCACGGTGCCTTATGGCTGTAATCCCCACACTTTGGGAGGCTAAGGCGGACGGATCACTTGGGATCAGGAGTTCGAGACCAAAGTGCTGGGATTACAGGGGTGAGCCACTACACCCAGCCCTCTGATTTTAGCCTTTACTAGGTATCCTTAAATTTTTAACATGTACACTTGACCACAGTTTTTTCTAGCAAATTCTAAAGCTGGTTACTATCTTTACCCTCCTCCCAAACAAATCAGTGACGTCAATGAGTCTTAACCCTTTGAACACCCACTCTCATTATTGTTGTCTAGGGCAATGCTTTTCACTCTCTGTGGGGTAGGACCAGTTGGCTGGATTTGTTGTTGTTGTTGTTGTTGTTCATTCCATTGTGAACTGATACTTTCGTAAAACACAATGAAGAGTCACAATAACATCATATTGCTATAGAAGTTCTGAAACTTTTACCCTTACTTTTTCCACGTTGCTCACCACAGATTGTGACAGACAGTTCCTAGACGAGCACTGGTCCAGACTACACATTTTGAATAACAATGGCCTGGTTTGTTTCACCTTAAAGCACATACGCTTATCAGATATTTATTTTTGTTTGTTAGCTTACAGTCAGAAATTAAATTCACTAATGTTTTAACCATTTGTATACCCCTTGCTGTTTTCTTACATACTACATGCTCCATTTGGTATCATTTTCTATTTGCATCATTCAGCATGGGTAAAGGGTCTGTGGGAAGTAAACTCTCAATCTTTATGCATTTAAAACTATCCCTGCCAGGTGCAGTGGTTCACACCTATAATCCCTGCTACTCCGAGGTGGGACTGGGCAACAGAGTGAGACTCTGTCTCAATCAATCAATAAAATGCTCTCTCTCTCACCCTCACTTTTTTTTTTCTGTCACATAGGCCAGAGTGCAGTGGTGCGATCATAGCTCACTGCAGCCTTGAATTCCTGGCTCAAACAATCCTTCCACCTCAGCCTCCCAAGCAGCTTAGACTATAGGCATGTACCATGCCTGGCTAATTTTTTTTTTTAATTTTATAGAGATAGTATTTCATTATGTTGCCCTAGCTGGTCTCAAATTACCCTCACTCTTGACTAAAAGTTTACTAGAAACAGAATTAATTATTAATAGCACATTGAAGACATAGTTCTTCTGGCATCTACTGTTGTTGATGAGAAGTCTGCCATCAGCCTAATTCGTAAATAATAGTATTTCCTTTCTCACTGGTAGCTTTTCAAATTTCCCCTTTTAGGATTATTCTTAAAGTTGTACAGTTTCTCTAAGCTGTCTTTTCTTGGCCCCTTTTGTAACAGGGAGAGCCCCACTCAGCTTTTTGTGCTCATTTTGCCCTGAGAAGCCCATCTTTCTGTCTACTTCTGGGCAGGACGGCCAGAAGGCCCGAGTCTTCTGCTTCTTCCCACTTCTTTGTGTTTCTATTACATTTCTGTTCAGGAGATGTTTATTGCCTTGGTTTCTTGTTTGTTTTAGGAAGAAATATTTCTTCTTTTTTTTTTTTTTTTTTTTTGAGACGGAGTCTTCCTCTGTCACCCAGGCTGGAGTGCAGTGGCATGATCTCGGCTCACTGCAACCTCCACCTCCTGGGTTCAAGCAATTCTCCTGCCTCGGCCTCAGAGTAGCTGGGATTACAGGCGCCTGCCACCATGCCTGGCTAATTTTTGTGTTTTCAGTAGAGATGGGGTTTTGCCATGTTGACCAGGATAGTCGTGAATGCCTGACCTTGTGATCCACCTGTCTCGGCCTTCCAAAGTGCTGAGATTACAGGTGGGAGCCACCACACCAGCCAGGAATATTTCTTTTACATTTCTCTGATTTCATCAATCCTTGCTTTTTGTTTGGTGCTGAGGAAGGTCTCAAAGTCATCTTGTCATCTTGACTGGAAACTCTGCTTGCAGCTTTGTTAAAAAAGGCAAAAAAGGTTTTTTAAGGTTCAGTCTACATGTCAGGTGTTCATTTGAAAACTGGTAAAGGGGGCCAAGATCTGCTGAACTTACCTATTAACAAAGCTCACTAACTGAAGGACAATAGGGGAAAGTACACCACTTATTACGATCATATATTCAATAAGCATGTACTGACCATCTGCTTTTGAATCGCAGCTCTGCTACTTAGGGAGCTGTGTAATTTGGGGACGGTTACTTAAGTTCTCTGTACCAGTGTCCTCTTCTATGAAAGGCCAAGTGTGAGGTTTAAATAAGGTAGAATGTGTAAAGTGTTTAGCATAGTGCCAGCACAGAAGTGCTCACTAAATACTAGCTATTATTCCCGTTAGAGGGAAACACTTACTCTGCATTCCCATGTTCCTACACAGGAGACAAATGCCCCACTCCATTTCTCAGGAGAAAAGGTCATGAAAAGAGCAATTGCAGCTTCTCTTTGTCCGCCACTCACTCCTCTCCAGGACCAGCAGATGACTGATCTGACAGCTGGGCTTCAGAGATGGACCTATGTGTGACTGGCTTAATTCTTTCTAGGTTATCTGCAATCAGAAACAACCTATCTAACCACGCATACAAACTTCGCTTCTGGCTTGGAGGCTCAGGCTTTGTTCCTATAAGAGGAAGACTTTGGTTTCATTTGTTTTGTTATTTTGTGAGGGAGCTTCAGTCCAGGAAGAAGTATATAGAAGGAATCGACAAGCACTTTTAGTCACAGCAAACTGTCAGTCACAGAATTTAAACCACATTTGTCCGTCAGTTTTATTAACAATAAAGCCAATGTTCTGATCTCCATTTATCTATCACCTATCCTTCCCGCCCCCCTGCCGCCGAGACAGGGTCTCGTCTGTGGCCCAGGCTGGAGTGCGGTGGCACCATCAGGGCTCACTGCACCACCAACATCCTGGTCTCAAGCAATCCTCCCGCCTCAGCCCCTCAAGTTGCTAGGACTACAGACACATGTCACCACACCTGACTAATTTTTTGTTTGATTTTAGTACAGACGAGGTCTCGCTATGTTGCCCAGACTGGTCTTGAACTCCTGAGCTCAAGTGATCCTCCCAGCTCAGCCTCCCAAAATCCACTGGGATTACAGACTATCACCTATTTCTGAACTTGCTCCAAACTCAGGAGAAGAAAGGGGTATTAGTTATTGGCTTACTCAAATCTTCAACAGCTCTGAGGATTTGGCTATAAGGTTCTTGGGGGATTAAATACAATAATAGATGCAAAGCTCTTACAGTGTTTGACATACAGTGATGCTCAATACATTTTAGCTATTAATACTATTATTATATGTGCCAGGTATTGTCCTAAAAGGTGAGTTATACCAGTTGCAGGAGGAACTTAATGCTGCAACAGTATTAGAACAGTTAACCCTGTACATGAGATATTATGAACAGCAGCAGTAGCAGTCCCACAATTATTTCATTAAATCACAAACACTTTTACTAAGCAAACTGCATACGCCAAGAACTGTGGGAGATGCTGGGAATTCAATATTATTTATAGAAATCTGTCCTTCAAAAGCTTACAGGCTAGAAAAGAAGAAAGACAAGCCTAGTTGCAAAGTGGTATATCCTATGTCAAAGGTACACATAGCATGTTGATGCTTAGAAGAGGAGAGCTTTGAAATAAAGAAAAATGTCTATCAGAGTTTGAACTGAATTTTGAAGAAGTCACCTGAATAACTTCCATTTTGGTAAATCCAGTGGGCAATTTTCGGTCCTCCTATTTGATCACTCTCTCCTCTTAAAAAACAAGCAAAAGGACAAACAATAACAACAACAACAACAACAACAACAAAAACCCTTTCTTTCTTTGTACTTTGAGATTCTACACAAAACTTTGCTCTCTTTACCTTGGACCACTTCTTCTCAGTCATGTTTTCTGGTGCCCCCTTGTCTATGTGGCCTTTAAAAGCTGAAGGTCTTCCAGGCTTGGGCACCTAGCCCCCTTTCTTCCTACAGTACTGCCTGTTCCTAGCCCATCTTATCTCCACTCACGACTTCAATGACTATTTGTCATTGGCCCCACATAAATATTTCTAACCCAGTCCTCTCCTCTGAATTTCAGACTCATATATCCAAATGCCTACTTCCATCTACACATGGATGTCTCAAAGGCATCTCAAACTCCACAGGATCAAATATCAACTCACAATCTGCCTCCACCAAACCTGGTTTTCCTCCAGTGTCTCTTAGTTTTCTCAGTGCCTGACACCTTTTTCCATCCAGTTACTTCATCTAAGCCAGAAACCCAAAAGTCATCCATGACACCTCCTTTTTCTTATGCCTTAAATTCAAATCATCAGCAAGTCCTAATGATTTTATCTACTAAAACTTTCTTAAATCTATCTTCTCTCTATTCTGCTGTCATCCTGTTTCAAAGTATCACATCTCTTATCTGATACACTGTAAGATCCTCCTTACTGATCTCCCACAAATATTCTTGCCTCTTCTACAATCAGTCTCTACTGCAGCCAGAATGAAATTATTGAAACGCAAATCTGATAATATCACTGCTGTGCTAAAAAATCCTTTCACACAGACCCTGTTCTTAGGATAAAATCCTTTAAAAGTTCTGTGTGCTGTGGTCCCTGCCTAGCTCTCCCGCCCCATCGGGTATCACTCTCCCCTCATTGCTCTGACCTTCCTTTAGTCCCTAAAACTCACCATGTTCCCTTCTATTTCATGGTCTTCCAACACATTAACCTCCACTGCCTGAAATATTCTCTCTATTCAGCCCCTACTCCCTTTACACAGTTCACTTCTATTCATCATCTGGAGTGTAGCTTAAAAAGTCAAGTCCCCAAGAAGACCTTTCTTGAGCCCTTAGAATAGGTTAGGCCCTCCTTATATGCTTATATAGCATTTACCACCATTTGCGTTTACATGTTTATCTGTTAGATTACTGTATCAGTGTTTGCCTCCTCCATATACTCCACAACAGCAGGAAATTATCCATTTGCTCACCACTGTGTTCTTAGCACTCGGAGTACAGTACAGTGGCTGACATACAGCAGGCACTCAACAAAATGTTGTTGAAAAAATGAAGTACTCTAAGCAATAGCATTTCAGACAACCAAGAGCTATGAAGCAACATGATCACTAAGAGCAAATAATGCACAGGGTTGCTAAGTAAAATACCATAGTAGAATAGAAAAAGCACAGGCTTTAGAGGCAGGCAGCCTGAAATTTCAGCTCAGCAAGATGGATGAACCTACGAAGTTCATCTCAAACAACCTTTTTCCTTAACTATAAAACGGAAAGGACAAAACATACCACATTGGTTTTGGCTAATATTAACTGGGGAAAAGGACAAGAATCAGCTGGCACAGTACCATAGATAGTAGGTACTTGGCAAATATGAATTCACTTCCTTTTCCTTTCTCTAATAACTTTTAGATGTAGAGATAATGCTGACTATGAAACAAGCTGATTCATAGTTTCTTAAATGTATTGAAAGTTATGAGAGATCTGAAACATTTAATAAAACTGTATTGCATTTAATCAAAATTCGCCATCCTTTCTTAACCCCCAAAGAATTATGTAGAATAAGAGAAAACAGCTAGTTCCAGATTTCCTTTAGAAAAATTAATATAATCTGGATTTAGAATAGATGGACTGGATGGTTATGTGCCTTATAGAATGAGTTTTCACATTAAAAAGATTCACCTTAAGCCACACTAAGCAACAAATTTAAAGCATGATTCTATTTACACAGAGCTTTTCAGGATTATATCTACCCTGTACACCTGCAAGGCACACCTGCACTGAACAAAATTCATAACATCAGAAGGATCCTCTTACCTTATGTTCAAATGGAGCACCATAGTAGCCGTCATTCAGCCCAAAAATTATTTCATTTTGGTTTCGGGCATGAATCTAAGAGAGGAGAAAAATAGTCAGTATTCGTTATTTTTATTCCAATCATGTTTTAATATAACCAGAGAATGACAGTTATAACAGGATCTACTTCAATACAGAGAAACAGGCTGACTACATCTAAACATACTAGCAGAAAACCAATCACTATTCAAAAGACCAGGAGATCAATTCAGCATTTCCTGCTTTAGTCAAAGGCCTTGCAAAACTATCAGATGCCATCACAGGCACCATCACTCACATATCTTTCACAAACATTTCCTGAGGTTGTTACAGAATGGCTATTCCTGAACAAGAGGGCATTCAGAGGCATATTCTACACTCTCTGAACCCAAAGAAAACACAATTCATTAAGTCTAAAAGTAATTTTTAAAATATGAAACCTAGGCCTGGCACTGTAGCTCATGTCTATATTCCCAGCACTTTGGGAGACAGAGATGGGTAGATAGATAGCTTAAGCTCAGGAGTTCAAGACCAGCCTGGGCAACATAGCGAGACCTCTTCTCTACAAATAACAATAACAATAAAAAATATTAGCCGGGCGTGATGGTGCACGCCTGTGGTCCCAGCTACTCGAGAGGCTGAGGTGGGAAGACTGCTGGAGCCTGGGCGGTCAAGGCTTCAGTGAGCCATGATCACACCACTGCACTCCAGCATGGGTGAGGGAGCACAACCGCGTCTTAAAAAGAAGAAAAAAAATGAAGCCCTAGAACAAACATAAAAGATTAATATATTCTATTTTCAAAAAGACAATTTTTTAAAAGGCAATAGCATCCAATCCCTAAACCACTCTCTTTTATTATTGTCTGCAAACCACTCTATTTCAGAGGAGGTGAGCTTCAGTCAGTGCATCCCAAATTAAACTTCATTTAAAAGGTGGAAGGAATAAAACTTTAAAAATTAAGGAACTGGGGCCAGGCTCCGGTGACTCACGCCTGTAATCCCAGCACTTCGGAAGGCGGAGGCGGGCGGATCACTTGAGGTCAGAAATGAGACCAGTCTGGCCAACATGGCGAAACCATGTTTCTACTAAAAATACAAAACTTGGGGCCAGGTGAGTTGGTTCACACCTGTAATCCCAGCACTTTGAGAGGCCAAGGTGGGCGGACCACGAGGTCAGGAGCTGGAGATCATCCTGGTTAACGCGGTGAAACCTCGTCTCTACTAAAAATACAAAAAATTAGCCGGACGTGGTGGCGGGCGTCTGTAGTCCCAGATACTCGGGAGGCTGAGGCAGGAGAATGGCGTGAACCCCGGAGGCGGAGCTTGCTGTGAGCCGAGATCCGGCCACTGCACTGCAGCCCGGGCGACAGAGGGAAACTCTGTCTCAAAAAAAAGAAAGAAAGAAAGAAAGAAAAGAAAAGAAAAAGAAATTAGCTGGGCGTGGCAGTGCACATGTGTTATTCCAGCTACTAGGGACGCTGAGTGAGGCAGAATTGTTTGAACCTGGAAGGCGGAGGTTGCAGTGAGCCGAGATCGCACCACTGCACTCCAGCCTGGGCGACAAAGCGAGACTCCGTCTCAAAAAAAAAAAAAAAAATTAAGGAACTCAGATTAAAAAAATAACTCGAAGTAGTATAAAGTGTCCAACTATTAAATATATAAATAGATTTAGTTAATTCATCAGAAAGAGTTGTGGCAAAACAATTAAATAAAATTCTTCTGCCCTGAAGGTTTTAAGTGAAAGTTCAAGTGGGGGAAAGACAAGAAGGACTACCAGAACAGAATCTCTCCTTTCTCTACCTAGAGATGGAAAACAGTCAAAGCCAGCAGCAGAACATTCCTGTGAACATTTCCCTGACTTCCATATCTCCCACCTCTATCACGAAAGCAAAATCAATCACATACTCCCTGTTTATCCACATCATTTACTGAACTGAATACAATACCAAAAGATGAGTCTGCAATCATAAACTTAAAATAAAAACTGTAAATCAATCTCAAGGAGTTTTTCATGTTAGAAAAGAGAAAACATTATGGAAGCAGTCTCAAGATTAGAAGGATCCTGAAATTTTATAAACATAAAACACTTTTACACATATATACCTGGGGGAAAAAAAGATTAAAATTATATTCACCAAAATGTTAACAATGGTTACAGCTGGGCAGAAGAATTATGTGTAATTTTTTATTCTCTTTACCGTGCTTTTCTAAACTGTCCAAATTGTCCACAAAGAAAATTAGAAGAAAATAAAAATACACACTTAAAGAAAGGGATGGGGAGAGTATGGGGAGAAACAAATCAACATGAAGGTGAAGTTCTCAAAGTGTAAACTTCATGAAGACGGGCATTAAAATAGTTTGTCGAAAAATAGGAAACAATATAGTACTAGTACTTGAAAAGATATGGGGCTAAAAAGTAAGTAACCTGAGTTCTAATTCCAACTCTGTTTCATAAGGAGCTCTTCAGAGAAATGAACTCTGACTTGTTTTACAGCCCTGATACCCTGCACTCTACCCAACATATAGTAGTTTAGCAATGTTAATGGTGTATACTTTAATTCCTTCATCAGCCAAACACCAGAAAACACTTCCTGTCCAATCTTGCACGAGGGTCACAAAAACAAAACGAGATAATGAGATGTGAAAGTATTTTTGGAAATTAGAGGTAAAAATCATTGATTAAAAAATCTAATAATGTATTACGAATCAGGCAACCATAAAGTTCAGAAAGATCCCTTTGTTCCTAACAAATGTGCTTAACAAAACTGGCGATATCATGTTGCACACTACTGTGTACATTTCAGAACTGTTAAATTATGCTAATAAGCGTAATGTGTACTATCCTTTACTTATCAATTATAAGTTAATGGCCTAACAATAATTGTGTTAGAATCCTAATATGGAAACTATAGAACTTAGAACTTAACCACAACCTCATATTTTGATATCTTATGAAAAACAGCATACTTTTTAAGACAGCTGCTAAGATTAGTGAAATGAGTAATATATACAGTCTGAGCAATGAAACAACTAATGGCCTAAATCCACCAAACACTGTGTGATCTTTGGCAAATCACTTAATCTTTCTGAGCTTGTTTTCTTAAATACTGAGGAAGAGAACAATACTTGCTCACATGATCTTCAAAAAGCTCCAGGTCATTGTATGTATGTAAAAAGATACCCAAACACTAACAATTGCTGTTGTTATTTTTTTTTTTTTTTTTTTTGAGACGGAGTCTCGCGCTGTCGCCCAGGCTGGAGTGCAGTGGCGCGATCTCGGCTCACTGCAAGCTCCGCCTCCCGGGTTCACGCCATTCTCCTGCCTCAGCCTCCTGAGTAGCTGGGACTACAGGCGCCCACCACCGCGCCCGGCTAATTTTTTGTATTTTTAGTAGAGACGGGGTTTCACTGTGGTCTCGATCTCCTGACCTTGTGAACCGCCCGCCTCGGCCTCCCAAAGTGCTGGGATTACAGGCGTGAGCCACCGCGCCCGGCCTGCTGTTGTTATTAATACCAAAACTAAGCACAAGAATTTCTTCCGTAACACAAAAGTTAGGATGATACATGACCCATGTAAGCAATCTACAAACGAAATCTACCAAAAGAAGTACCAGATTTCATTTTTGAGTTTAACAAGGGTGTAAAATACAAGCTCAGTACAGAGATATATATTTCTACATATACTAGTATAAAAATTGAAAACAGAAATATTAAAAAAGAAATACCACTTAAATTAGCAAAAAATCTATAGGTACAAATCTAACAAAATATGTGCAAGATCTGTATGCTGAAAACTACAAAACACTGATGCATGAAACCAAAGAAAATTTTTACAAATGGAGAGACATATCATATCTATAGACTGAAAGACTCAATACTATTAAGATGTTAATTCTCCCCAAATTTTCTTAGATTCAACATCTATCAAAATCACAGGATTTTTATAGAAATTGACAAACTGTTCTAAAGTATATATGGAAAGGCCAAAGACCTAGAATAGCCAGAAAATTTTTGAAAACAGAACAAAGTTGGAGAACTCATTGACTGAATTCTAGACACATTTTAAAACTACAGTAATCAAGACAATTTGGTATTGGCATTAGGACAGAAATACACATCAATGAAACAGAACAGAGAGTCCAGAAACAGAACCACACAAATGATTCTCAACTACTGATTTTCAACAAAGATGACAAGGTAATTCAATGGAGAAAGAATTGCCTTTGCAACAAAGAGTACAGGAACAATTGTTCATCCATTTGCAAAACAATGAACCTTGCACTTTGCATATAAAATTCAAAATGGATCATTGATGTAAATGTAAAACCGAAAACTGTAAAACTTCTAGAAGAAAACTTACAAAAGAAAACAAAGGAAAAAGTATTTGTGACCTTGGGTTAGGCAAAGATAAGACACAAAAAGCACGCAACACAATAGCAAAAATTGACATAGTGGACTTTACCAACATTAAAAAATGAAAAGACAAGCCACAAACTGGTAGAAAGTATTGGAAAAAACATATCTTATAAAGGACTGATTTATATCCAGAATACATAAAGAACTTTACAACTCAATAATTCAAACAACCTAATTAAAAATAAGCAACAGATCTGAACAAATACTTCACACAAAGAGAGAGAGAGAGACTGATCTCAAATAGACTTTTTTTGCTTACAGGGCTCAATTTAATTTTGTTATTAGGAAAATTCAAATTAAAACTACAATGAGATACCACCTCAAACCCATTAGAATGGTTAAAATTAAAAAGACTACAATCACAAGTGCTAGTAAAGATGCNTTTTTTTTTTTTTTTTGGAGACGGAGTCTGGCTCTGTCACCCAGGCTGGAGTGCAGTGGCCGGATCTCGGCTCACTGCAAGCTCCGCCTCCCAGGTTTACGCCATTCTCCTGCCTCAGCCTCCCGAGTAGCTGGGACTACAGGCACCCGCCCCCTCGCCCGGCTAGTTTTTTGTATTTTTTTAGTAGAGACGGGGTTTCATCGTGTTAGCCAGGATAGTCTCAATCTCCTGACCTTGTGATCCGCCCATCTCGGCCTCCCAAAGTGCTGGGATTACAGGCTTGAGCCACCGTGCCCGGCCATGACTACTCTTAAATACTCTTTTATTCTTTAACTGGTTTGTAATCAGGACCGCACTGTAGTGTCCTATCATGAATTTTACATTATTTTAATCAATGTTGGTATTTTATGTAAAATCAGGAAACATCAAAATTTTTTCAATATCTTAGTTGTATTACTCTTATTCATTAATTGAGTTGTCAAGCAATCTAAGAGACTGTTCACCTCTGCTATTTGAAGTATGACTCTTCCTCTCAATTACTCCTTTTGGGATGATCTGAAAAAAATTGTCACAATTCATTCTTTGGGCCAGGCATGGTGGCTCACACCTGTAATCCCAGCACTTTGGGAGGCCAATGAGGGTAGATAACGAGGTCAAGAGATCAAGCCCATCCTGGCCAACATGGTGAAACCTCATCTCTACTAAAAGTACAGAACTCAGCCGGGCATAGTGACGTGTGCCTGTAATCCCAGCTGTGTGGGAGGCTGAGGCAGGAGAATTGCCTGAACCCAGCAAGCAGAGGTTGCAGTGAGTCGAGATCACACCCCTGAACTCCAGCTTGGTGACAGGGCAAAACTTCGTTTCAAAAAAAAATTAAACAAAAACAAACAAACAAAAAACGCAATTCACTGCTTGATGTCTACATAATTTCTATTGATTAACTGTTTATTTTTTTGCCGAGATGGGGTCTTGCTATCTTGCCCAGGCTAGTCTTGAACTCCAGGGCTCAACCAATCTTCCCACTTTGGCCTCCCAAAGTGTTGGGATTATAGGTGTGAGCCATTGTGCTCAGCCTCTACTGATATTTGTCACTTATTTTTAAAAAATATGACTTTACTGAGGCATAGTTTACATATGAGGCATGTCATATGATCCATAATTTCAAGTGTACAATTCAATAATTCTTTTTAGTAGATTTACCAAGTTTTAGAATATTTTCTTCACTCTCTAAGATGACTCATGACCATTAACTGTTAATCTCCATTTTTCCCTCCTCACCCCTGCCCCAGGAAGCTGTTAACCTACTTTCTATCTCCCTATATTTGCCCTTTTTACACATTTCATGTAAACTGGATCATACAACATATATTTTGT
This sequence comes from Theropithecus gelada, assembly GCF_003255815.1. Classification (NCBI taxonomy): domain Eukaryota; kingdom Metazoa; phylum Chordata; class Mammalia; order Primates; family Cercopithecidae; genus Theropithecus; species Theropithecus gelada. Next base: position 67,840,386 of record NC_037682.1, on the reverse strand, counting down.
TTCTGTCCTTTTCCGGACCATCCATGTCATAGCATGTATCAGTATTCCATTTCTTTTTACTGCTGAGTTCCTGTTTATTCCATTGTATGGGCACAAAGGTTGAGTATCTCTTATCCAAATTATTTGACACCAGAAGTGTTTTGGATTTTGATTTTTTTGGATTTTGGATTGTTTGTATTATACTTATTGGCTGAACATCCTAAACACAAAAATCTGAAATCCAAAAGGCTCCAATGGGCATTCTTTTTGAACTGCATGTCAGTGCTTAAAAAGTTTTGGACTTCGGAGCATTTTGGGTTTTGGATTTTTGGATTTGGGATGGTCGACCTGTACTATGTTTTGTCCCGGCATTTTGTTCATCCACGATGATGGACATTTATTTATGTTGTTTCCAATTGTTGGCTATTGGGTCTATTTTGTTTTGCCAATGAATCTTGGGCCAGACTTGAGAAACAGCCTTTATTGTTAAGGTATGACACTTCTGAGGTTTCAGTGGAAAGCCTGGTTTGTTTGTTTGTTTGTTTGTTTGTTTCCAGATGAAGTCTCACTCTTGTCCCCCAGACTGGAGTGCAATGGGGTAATCTCGGCTCACTGCAACCTCCACCTCCTGGGTTCAAGCAATTCTCCTGCCTCAGCCTCCTGAGTAGCTGGGATTACAGGCGCCGGCCACCGCGCCTGGCTAATTTTTGTATTTTTAGTAGAGAGAGGGTATCACCATGTTGGCCAGGCTTGTCTTGAACTCCTGACCTCAGGTGATCCGCCCGCCTCTGCCTCCCAAAGTGCTGGGATTACAGGTGTGAGCCACCGCCTGGCCTAAGCCTGGGGTGTTTACCAAATCCCTATAAGTTGGACTCAAACTTCTAATTCTATCCCCTTGTGATGGAAAACACCTGAAATCCCTGCTCGATTCTTTTGGCTTTCTATCTACTGCTTTCCACTGGGCTCCTTGGAGTCAACCCTGCTTATATGGTGTTTTTTTTTCTTTTGAGATGGAGTTTCGCTCTTGTTGCCTAGGCTGGGGTGCAATGGCATGATCTCGGCTCACCGCAACCTCTGCCTCCCAGGTTCAAGCGATTCTCCTGACTCAGCCTCCTGAGTACATTGAAGGGATTACGGGCATGAGTCACCACGCCTGGCTAACTTTGTATTTTTAGTAGAGACAGGGTTTCTCCATATTGGTCAGGCTGGTCTGGAACTCCTGACCTCAGGTGATCTGCCTCGGCCTCCCAAAGTGCTGGGATTACAGGTGTGAGCTCACTGTGCCTGGCTGTGCTTATATGTTAAAGGGTCAGGCCAGACCTTTGGAAAGAAGAGGGGCATGGAGTGGGTAAGCCCCCAAATCTGTATATAGACTTATTTGGGGGCTTACCCCCTTTGTGCCCTCTTCTTTCCAGGATTTCCCCTTCCATTTCTAGTCATTTTAGCAGCCCCTAATTCCACCCTTTAATATCTCAAGCAGCTTCCTGCTTCCTAGAGATTTCTGCCTGAGTCCTAGCTTCCATACACTGCTCAGACTGGGGAGTACCATCAGGAAGAAAGTATAGAAAAGGAGATTTCCCCAGTGTGGTTCCCATCTAGCTAAGGGAGGAGACCACCCCTCATATCGTCTTATGCCCAATTTCTGCCTCCAAAGAAAGAAGAAGTAAAAACTAAAAGGCAGAAATGAAATCCACAGGCAGACAGCCTGGCGCCGCACCCTGGGCCTGATGGTTAAAGATCGACCCCTGACCTAATGGGTTCTGTTATCTATAGATTACAGACATTGTACAGAAATGCACTGTGAAAATCCCTATCTTGTTTTGTTCCGATTTAATTACCGGTGCTTGCAGCCCCCAGTCACATACTCCCTGCTTGCTCAATCAATCACGACCCTCTCATATGCACCCCTTTAGAGTTGTGAGCCCTTAAAAGGAACAGGAATTGCTCACCTGAGGAGCTGGGCTCTTGAGACAGAAGTCTTGTCAATGCCCCTGGTCGAATAAAGCCCTTCCTTCTTTAACTCGTGTCTGAGGAGTTTTGTCTGTGGCTTATCCTGCTACATAACAAGGGTGAATCCCCTCCAATTTCGGACTGTTTTTGTTTGCTCTGCAGTGATTTCAAATCCTTGTTTTTGTTTTTTATTTTTTTATTTTATTTTATTTTATTTTTTTATTTTTTGAGACGGAGTCTCGCTCTGTCGCCCAGGCTGGAGTGCAGTGGCCGGATCTCAGCTCACTGCAACCTCCGCCTCCCGGGTTCATGCCATTCTCCTGCCTCAGCCTCCCGAGTAGCTGGGACTACAGGCGCCCGCCACCTCGCCTGGCTAGTTTTTTGTAGTTTTTAGTAGAGACAGGGTTTCACCGTGTTAGCCAGGATGGTCTCGATCTCCTGACCTCGTGATCCGCCCGTCTCGGCCTCCCAAAGTGCTGGGATTACAGGCTTGAGCCACCGCGCCAGGCCCAAAACTGGCAATTTCTTATAAATTTCAACATACATTTACCATTAGACCCATAAATTCCATTCCTGGAGACTTACCCAAAAGAAACACAAAGACCTATATTTAAATATTCATAGTAGCTTTATTTATTATGGTAGTGGTTACTCAACTCTATCCATTTTTCAAATTTAATGAATTGCACACTTTCAAAAGGGTGAATTTTATGACATGTAAATTGTACCTCAATAAACCTAACTGAAAAAAAATACTTTATTCAGAAGTCATTAACCCCTGATTCTATACAAGCTGGTCTAAATATCTCTTCCTCATACCACTCTCACAGCTCTCTATGAAGGTATTCATCAATCATCAGTATACCAGGTCTAAGAACCTTGTCCTACAAATCTCTGGATCCTTAACACAAAGAACAACGCCTGGTAGAAAGTATATGATCTATCAATGAACCTAACTGATTCTGGCTATTATCCTAAAACGTCTTAGCCTCATGTTCCTCCAAAACTTTATAACTCTAATCTTATTATTAGCAGTATGTTACTTGTTATAGCTATTTTATAGATAAGTTTTGACCTTCTACAATGATCTTAAGTTTCTGTCTGGCTTTAAGAAACATGTTTTGTTTTTGTTTTTGTTTTTGTTTTGAGACGGAGTGTCACTCTGTCGCCAAGGCTGGAGTGCAGTGGCGCAATCTCGGCTCACTGCAAACTCCGCCTCCCGGGTTCACACCATTCTCCTGCCTCAGCCCGCCTAGTAGCTGGGACTACAGGCGCCTGCCACCACACCTGGCTAATTTTTAGTAGAGACGAGGTTTCACTGTGCTAGCCAGGGCAGTCTCGATCTCCTGACCTCATGATCCGCCCACCTCGGCCTCCCAAAGTGTTTTTTCTTTCCTTTTTTTTTTTTTTGGTCTCTGTTACTCAAGCATAACTAACTTTATACGAAGATACCTGAATGCCAACTCTCTGAAATTAGGGCGGGTTAGATATAAGTTCAGCTGGGTATGTCAATAAGACCACCACCAAAGGAACGTGTGACTTGGAAAACATGATGAAGCCCATCTTCGCTGACCAAAAAAGCGCTTCAGGCCTAGAGCCCTGCAACCACAATGTTAAGAAGCACCATCCTCCACGAAATGTAGATACTTTCAGATAGAAGAGAAACAAGTACTTAATATCAGAGTCTATCCACAGAGAGCCAAGTATGGCATGTGGGAAGATAACGTATATACTCCAGTGCAGGGATCTGGTTTGTCAGTCTAAAGGCAACAAGTACCTGGTAGCAAAAGAGAAAACAAAGGCCCTGGCCTAAACCAAAAGTCATTATTTTCTAAGTTTTAATTAAGATAATCCCTAAAACAGGAAAAAAATAAAAATATATTTTTTTAGATGTTTAAATTGTAGTTTAGAATGTAGTTTAAAAAATATATATATTATATGCACTGTTCTGGTCACTATAGGACACAAAATAAAAAAAATGTTAAGAGCATGATCTCACTTGTCTCTGGAATCTAAAAAAGTTGAACTCATAGAAATAGAGAGCAGAAAGGTGGTTAGCAGAAGCTGTGTGGAGGGGAGGAGGCTTGGGAAGATGCTGGTCAAAGGATACAAAATTTCAGTTAAATAGGAGGAATAAGTTCAAGAGACTACAACACGGTGACTACAGGTAAAAAATTTAAAAATGAAAAGTATGGTAAGCAAAATGAGCACAGAGATTTTTCGGGTTTTTTTAGATTTTCAGTTTTAGTTTTAGTTGTTTTTTTTTTTTTTTTTTGAGACAGAGTCTCACTCTGTCACCCAGGCTGGAGTGCAGTGGCGCCATGTTGGCTCATTACAACCTCCACCTCCCGGGTTCAAGCAATTCTCCCACCTCAGCCTCCTGAGTAGCTGGGATTACAGGCACGTGCCACTGCGCCCAGCTAATTTTTGTATTTTTAGTAGAGACAGGGTTTCACCATGTTGGCCAGGCTGGTCTCAAACTCCTGGCTTCAAGTGATCCTTCCGCCTCAGCCTTCCAAAGTGCTCCCAAGGTTACAGGCATGAGCCACTACACCTGGCCCAGATTTTCAGATTTTTAATCTGAAAAAATGCAGAATGAAATTGTTTCTTTAATAAGAAACATCTCAGAAAGTAATATATTGAATAAATATGAAGAAAGCATCAAGATGTTTATAGATAATCCATGACTAATATTTCATGGTTACCTTTAATAGTAGTACCAGAGGCATAACAAAATAGAAACAGGATTCATTCCAAGGTGGGGTGGGGGGTTACCAAGGACCACATGTATATACCAGTGCAGTACAGGACAAAGAGAATGAATTTTTAAATCAGCCAGACTTGAATTTAAATTTTAGCTCCAGCTGTGTGATCTTGAATCATTTATTAAAGTCTCAGAGTCTCAATTTTTTTCATCTGGAAAATAAGGGCAATAATATCAACCTTCACAAGGTTGCTATAAATGTTAATTATAATAATCTATATCTGATGATAGCAAATAGGTTTCATTTCATTTGCAATTCTAACAGATTCCTAGATTTGTCCTGGAACACTGTTAGAAAAGATTCCAAAGGCCTCGAGCGGTGGCTTATGCCTGTAATCCCAGCACTTCAGGAGGCCAAGGCAGGAGGACTGGTTGAGCCTAGGAGTTCACAACCAGCCCGGGCAACATAGCAAAACCCCATGTGAAAGGAAAACATCTTGGGCCCCCAAAATCATGAAGGAAAACTCAAGCTGGAAACTGCTTAGGGCACCCTGCCTCCCATTCTATTCAAAGTCACCCCTCTGCTCACTGAGATAGATGCATATCTGATTTGCCTCCTTTGGAAAGGCTAATCAGAAACTCAAAAGAATGTAACCATTTGTGTATCACCTATCTGTAACCTGGAAGCTCCCTCCCTGCTTTGAGTCTCCCTGCTTTTGTTTCAAGTTGTCCTGCCTTTCCAGACTGAACCAATGTACTTCTTACACATATTGATTGATGTCTCATGTTTCCTTAAAATGTATAAAACCAAGCTGTGCCCTGACCACCTTGGGCACATGTCTTCCTGGGGCTGTGTCACAGGCGCATCCTATCTTGGCAAAATAAACTTTCTAAATTAACTGAGACCTGTCTCACATTTTCACACCCATCTCTACAAAAAACAAAATTAAAAATTAGCTGGGCATGGTGGTGCCTGCCTGTAGTCCCAGCTACTTGCTGAGGCAGGAGGTATTGAGGGATTCAGGCTGAGGCAAAAAGGATCGCTTGAGCCCAGGAGTTTGAGGCTACACAGCTATGATCACACCACTGCACTCCAGCCTAGGCACCAGGTCGAGACCCTATCTTTAATTAAAAAAAAAAAAAAAAAAAAAAAAAAAAAAAGTAAATAAAAGAAAGGAAGAAAGAAAATATTATGGAGCTACTTTTGAGCCCAGTTAAAAGATAACTGTGGAGGCCAGGCACAGTGGCTCACATCTATAACCCCAGCACTTTGGGAGGCCAAGGCAGGCAGATCACCTGAGGTCAGGAGTTCGAGACCAGCCTGGCCAACATGGAGAAACCCTGTCTCTACTAAAATACAAAAAATTAGCTAGGCATGGTGGCGCGTGCCTGTAATCCCAGCTACTTGGGAGGCTGAGGCAGGAGAATCGCTTGAACTTGGGAGGCGGAGGTTGTGGTGAGCCAAGATCGCGCCATTGCACTCCAGCCTGGGAAACAAGAGTGAAACTCTGTCTCAAAAAAAAAAAAAAAAGAAAGGAAACTGTAGTAGATTAGCTACATCAGTCATGGGTACAGCAAAGGTGGAGAACCAGCAGCAGCATATAATCCAGGCGCATCGTCCTGTGCTCAATAAATAGTAGTTGTTCTTATTCTTGGAATAACCCTACTGGTCAGAAGAGAGGTATTTAACATGATATTCCATATTTCAACTTAATTTTCAGATTCTAGGTGAGGACATAAAGTAAGACAGAAAAAGCAAAATGCTACTCTGAGAAAGCACATTCTTTCCTAAACACACACACAAATCTGTCTTCATAAATTTCTTCAGATAAAGGTATTTTTTAAACTAGGCAATGATTCAAACATAACAACATAAGTAACATAAGTAAACAATAACATATGTAAATGATCATCAAGGTCTCTCTTAGTGATATAAGTAAACAGTCATAAAAGTCTCACTTTATAATAGGAAATGTAGAAACGGAAAGGTTAGACAGGTTAATTTGGAGATGATAACTACTTGAAACCACAGTCTAAAAATTACCTGCTGACCCAAGTATTTCAGCCCATCCAAACAGACTTTCCATTCAATCAACAGCTGGTAGATGTTCTCCTTTCCACCCCATATCTTCACCACGAAACAAGACACAGATGTATCAAGACGGTCTGGCATAATTCCAAAATCGAGACTTCGCCACGTGGGATTCTGCCCATGAAAATGAAAACAGGCTTTAGGACAACTCTACTTGTTTACAATTATTTCAACTAGGTGGCAAATCATTTTGTTTTTCAAAACCAAAAGACCTCATAAATACATTAAATTGCAAACTTAAGTAAACCAAGAAGACATTACAATTAACATAAAAAGGGTGATAATGGTACTTTTGAATTTCTCTGCTTACTTATTACAGTCATTAGAAGAAGCGGATATTCCCATTTCTCACTTACATGGTTTCATATGGTAATTCATTCATTTATTCAACATTTAATACATGATTAAGAGCCAACACATAAACAATGCCCTCAAAGAGTCTCCAACTTACTGCTGGATTCAAACCTCCATTTAAATAATTACACTGTTTTGTGCAAAGTTCAATAACAGAATTATGCATAAGGCTACACAGCAGCAGAGAAAGTAAAAATAAACTCTGACGAACAGGGGAAGATATCACAAAGGCTGCAAAACCTGGCTTTTAACAGACAAGTGGGCTTTCACCAGATTAAAATAAGCAATTTCAGGAAAAGGGGGACACAATATAAAAAGGGCTCAGAGGTGTAAAATGCCAAGGTGTGGTCAGGGCATTCAGGACTACTGCTGGACCACACAATACAAAAGTGGCAGGACACAAAGCTGGACAGACACACAAGGAACTGAACTGAAGGATCTTTTATGCCTTTTACTAGGAGGGAATACTTTACTCTGTACAACAGTGGGGCCATTGAAATGTTTTCAAGTTGAAAATAACAAGGTCAGCTTTATGCTCTGAAAGAACATTATTTCTCATTAAGAGAATCATCCAGGGAGTTGAAACCCTCTCTGAAAAGTGAAAATGTTAAGGAGCTTTCATAACATCAAAGGAATGAATCACAATGTAATATGTCAACTACTTTCACTTATTTCCCCTACATTAAACATAAGGGCTTTCACTGCTGAATGTAAACAAAAATCAACCTATGAAATTACAAATTTTCACATTATGTAAATCAGTAAATCAAAGGGTCTTCAGATAAGGGTAACTAACTGTTCTTGGCTTTGTGGCAGTTTTTCTTCCTGACCAAAGTGTGAGGTGGGAGAGGACACTGAATACTACCACAAATAGCATGATGACAACCTAGCATGCACATTTATGCAGTCAGTTTTATACTGGATTGTATAAAACTAAATGCTAGCCATGCAAGAATTTCAGTCTAAGATCAACAGAATTCCACTCTTATATGACCTCTAGTCTGTATCTCACTATAACTGTTTTAGCAGTCCTGCTAAATAGGGGCAGAGATTCATCTAAATGTGAAGCCAACATTAAGGTCTGGGAGTAACTATGCTGACCCACACTACAAGAAATGCTTACAGTTCTTCAGGCTAAAGGGAAACAACACTGGATACAGACTTGGATCTAAGCGAAGGAATGGAGACCACTGGCGATCGTAAATATGTGGGTAAATATAAAAGACTATATGGCCCAAGGGTGAATGGAAGGGAGCCATCCATTTCTGATAATGACGGGACAATCCTTTCATTGCAAACTAAAATGTCAGCTAAAATATTTTTTAAATAATAATAATAATCACCCTTAACATCAAAGAATTTCCAAGTCAAGGAAGAAAGAACCCAGAGAGATAAGTGGAGATCCAGAGGTCTTTGTTGTGAAGTCATGACAGATCTATACAAAGCCGTGACTTTGGTTTTCTTTTTTTTTTTTTTTTTTTTGAGACGGAGTCTCGCTCTGTCGCCCAGGCTGGAGTGCAGTGGCCGGATCTCAGCTCACTGCAAGCTCCGCCTCCCGGGTTCACGCCATTCTCCTGCCTCAGCCTCCCGAGTAGCTGGGACTACAGGCGCCCGCCATCTCGCCCGGCTATTTTTTGTATTTCTTAGTAGAGACGGGGTTTCACCGTGTCAGCCAGGATGGTCTCGATCTCCTGACCTCGTGATCCGCCCGTCTTGGCCTCCCAAAGTGCTGGGATTACAGGCTTGAGCCACCGCGCCCGGCCGACTTTGGTTTTCTTTTTGGGGTAGAGACAGGGTCTCACTATGTTGCCCGCACCAGTCTCAAACTCCTAGGCTCAAGCAATGCTCCCACCTCAGCCTCCCAAAATGCTAGGATTACAGGGGTAAGCCACTGCACGTGGCCAGTTTTGGCATTCTTAAAGGAAGCAAGGACATAATTCAAGAGCCAGGCCCAGGTCCCACCCATGACTAAAAAATGTCCCTCTCCACACTGAGCTGGAACCACAAAAGGGCTATACCCCTAAACAGCACAAGTGAAACTAAATCCACCAAATCCCTACCCACAAATGTCTGTAGGGAAGGTTGCCATGACGGGTAAGAGGAGAAACTTCCTTGGAAGAAGAAATTACACAGAATGCAGCAGAGACAAAAAGAACAATATATTAAAAAAAAAAAAAAAAAAAAAAAAACAAGGTTTAAAAACATGGATGACAGAATAAAAAGATCTGATATGCATTTAGCAAGCAGTCCAGAGAGAGACAATGGATTAAGGAAGGAGGCAAGGAATTATTTAAAGAGATAAGTAGCAATTTCCTAGACTGATTTAACAAAAAAAAAAAAAAAAAAACTAATTCACAAGTTTAAATACCTAACAGGTCCTAAGCAAGATAAATAAATCCACATCAGAACACATAAAACCAAATAACTGACAACCAAGATATCCACCTAATTAAAATATTCTTCACAAATCAGAGTAAAATGAATGCATGCTCAGACAAAAAAAAACTTGGGAGTATAACACTAACATATGCTCACTAAAGAAAATCCTAAAGGATGCACTTTAGGCAAAGTAAACTCAGAACATTTTTGCTGCAAGAATGAATGAAGAGCAAATAAATGGTGCCTACAAGAGTAAATCTAAAGGAGGGGTAGGATGTCTGAAGTGATAAAATGAGTAGCTCAGCAAATTTTTCCCCCAAAAAGCAACAGTAAAACTGGATAAAATTCACAATCCACTGGCAGAAGACACTGGCTTGAGGTATCTAAGCATAAAGTCGCCAATCACTGGGCGACCACTAAGCTATGCAGACATAGGAGTAATCACTAGAAATGTGGATGGGCTTCGGAACAGCAGCAGACCGTCACCCGAACAGAACCACTGGCATGTGGAATAGCTTTGAAGGATCACGTAGCTTCAGCCTTTCCTCTGGCAAATGAAGACAGGCAGAGTGGGAGAGAGGAAAGTGCTATAATGAACCATGCTGTTGAATTACATAATTCCCTGTGTCTCAGAATCATCAGTTATAAAACTATCACCTCACAGGGTTTTTATGAAGCTTGAACAGAACAGTAATAAAAAACTAATTATAGCAATAGCTACTATTTTAATACTTACTAGCGACAGTCACTATATAAAGTATTAATAATAGATAAAAAGGGCATAGAGAATGCTTATTCTGGCACAAATATTTAATCTGCTGAATAAATTAGCCTTGTTAATCCGAACAATAAATCCACATGAAGTAAATAAGACAATCTGTTAATTCCAATAGTTAAGACAAAATACCGTATTTCATCAAATCCAAGACATCACCAATCATAAAATGCATCATAACTTTATATACAACTTAAAAAGAACTGATTTTAAGATGCATCTAGATTGTGCAGGAATGTTAAATTGTGAAAAAATTAAAAATCAATAAAATCAATAAAACACAGAAGCTGAGTCTTCTTGCCTAAGGTCACTTAGTAAAAATAGTATCAGAATTTGAATCTAGTTCTCTAGAATTTGTCTCGTGTTCATTGTGTGTGTGTGTGTTTTTCTTTTTTTTTTCTTTCTACCAAATTACAAAAGACAGAATTTAGAACAAAGCGGGGCTAAAGAGAGGGTCAGCAATTTCCTTATTTTAGATCTCACAGCCAGAGGCAGAAACAGGAAGAAAGAACTCTGCCCTCTGCCTATGCCCTATTCTCCAGGATAAAGGAACTGGGGAGACTCCATAGGTCTCACACTAGCTCTTGCTGCTCCATCACCAGACTCTACCGCTGATGAGGGCTGAGACAAAACAACCAACTAAACATAATAGCAAAGCCTAGACCACTACTACAAGAACGAAGCATTCATTACAGATTAGCTAAGAAGGAACTGGCCCTCCGCTGGTTCACCCAACTGTCCACCAAGGACACTGAGAAACCTGTAGCTAGGAATGCTGGGGAAAAGCCTTCTAGCCTGCAGCCTGAGGATGTGCCTGCTCCCCTGGAACTGAGTACCCTTCACCAACTCTACCTTATATGAGTAATGGCATCATTTGTGAGCCATTTACTGCATGGTGAGCACTATAACTGATTTAATTTAACATGAACTACAGGACAAACAAGCAAGCTGCATACAACATAGAAAGAGACAAAATGAGGGCTTCCTCTAGCTTACATATCCTAGGAATAAAAGCAATAAAAGGGACCTTTGAATTTGCCTAGTCCACCTCAAGTTCTGAAATAAGGAAGCTGACAGCCTCTGGTGGGAGCCCCTCCCTGCCTCTACCCCCACCCATTCTTTTCCTGGTTAACGTTTCTGTAACCACTAGGTTTCAGTTCAAACATCTCTTCCTCAGAAGCCTTCCCAGTTCTCCTAACTGTCAGCCTTCTCTCCCTTCCACCCACTGTGAGGATGGGGCTTTTTTTGCTATTGTTTTCCCAAGTAGATAATACAGTAACCTGGAGACAAAGTAAGTATTCAAATATCTGCAGAATAAATATATATATATATATATATATATATACCTATTCCTGGCACTTTGCTGCAAGAAGACCTAATCACTTTGGGGTTGAAAATATTAAATTTAAGTCCAAGACCAGAAAGCACAGCTTAAGATTCATTTGGAAAAAGTGATTCGCTTTCTCACCTAATATGAATCATGCTTTATAAACAGAGAATAAAAACCATTTTACTCATTTTTACTACTGGTATAATTATTACAAGAAAGGGGGAACAATGAAAGCTGTGTATTCACTGATGTCCTTCGGGCTGGCTGCTGCTCCTCTATGCTCCCATAGGAACCTGTGAGTGGTTAACTTTCTTATGGCACCTGGCACGACACATCACCATCACTGATTTTTTTCCCTGTCTTCCCCTCCAGAACGTGAGCTCCTCAAAGGCAGGGATTTCTACCAGTGTATTTATCCTCTACAATATCCAGCACCATTACCAAAGGTTCAGTGTGCCAGGTACTATACTACTAATTTGACTATATATTCTTACTTAATCTTCACGAAACTCAAGAATCCTATAAAACAGACAGCATTATCCCAATTTTTCAGAAGCTGATGCTAAGAATTATGAAGTCACTTGTCTAAGATCACATGGGTGGTTATACCTGGAACAGGAAGACAAAGTCAGTATCTAGAACAGGAAGACAAAATCAATTATCTGAAAATCATGGCAGTAGGCCGGGCACGGTGGCTCATGCCTGTAATCCTAGCACTTTGGGAGGCTGAGGCGGGCAGATAACAAGGTAAGGAGTTTGAGACCAGGCTGGCCAACATAGTGAAACCCCATCTCTACTAAAAAATACAAAAATTAGCTGGGCGTGGTGGCATGCGCCTGTAGTCCCAGCTACTCAGGAGGCTGAGGCAGGAGAATCACTTGAACCTGGGAGACAGAGGTTGCAGTGAGCCGAGATCACACCACTGCACTCCAGTCTGGGCAACAGAGAAAGACTCCATCTCATAAATAAATAAATAAAATTTAAAAACATGGCAGCATTAGATCACTTTTGTATATGAGGAAGGCCATGTTGTGGGGACTGAATAATGGGGCCTTATGTCCCACACAGCCCCTGAAGGTCAAGTATAATATAATCATTACTGTTCCTCATGATAACCTTGAGTTGATGAGAAAAGGTTGAATAATCTTCCCTTATTTAAGAAAGGGGAGAGGAAGGAAATCCATTAAAAGACAATATGGATATGAAAAACTCAAATGGTAACATTTTACTAAACTGGAATTCAACAGATCACCAACTCCACTTATCCTTGAATAGTCAAAAAGAAGATGAAAAAGGGCTTCTTAACTATCAAGTTAGATCAAATATATCCCATCAACTTTTTAAAAAAGCCTCCAATACTTGTTCGGGATTTGTTTATTCTTAATTGGCATTAACTGGCATGATTTTCCAGAACAAGTGCTCCACAACATAAATACCATAATACCATATTAAACTAAACTAAAACCACAACATAATACCATAATCCCACCAGAATGGCTAAAATTTAAAAGATGGATAATACCAAGTCTGGACAAGGATAGAGCAACTAAAAATCTCACACTGCTGATAAGGATGCAACTGGTACAAACGCTTGGGAAAATTATTTAGCAATATCTACGAAAGCTGAACATAACCTATAACCCAGCACTTAATTCCACTTCTAAGTACATACCTCAGAGAAATGCACACATATGTTCATTAGAATTAGTGAGCTACTATATACAACATGAACAAATCTCACAAACATTATGCTGAGCAAAAAGCAGATGCAAGCCGGGCGCAGTGGCTTGTGCCTGTAATCCCAGCACTTTGGGAGGCCAAGGTGGGCAGATCACTTGAGGTCAGGAGTTCAAGACCAATCTGGCCAACACCGTGAAACCCTGTCTCTACTAAAAATACAAAAAAAAAATTAAACTAGTATGGTGGTGCACACTTGTAATCCCAGCTACCTGGGAGGCTGAGGTGGGAGAATCACTTGAACCTGGAAGGCGGAGGTTGCAGTGAGCCAAGATCCCACCACTGCACTCCAGCCAGGGCAACCAGAGTGAGACTCTGTCTCCAAAAAAAAAAAAGGGGGGGGCACATGCCATGGTGTTAGAAGTCAGAAGAGAGGTTCTCTTTGGGAAAAGGTAGTGATTGAAAAGCAAGAGATAGGCCGGGTGCAGTGGCGCATGCTTGTAATCCCAGCACTTTCGGAGGTCGAGGCGGGTGAATCACCTGAGGTCAGAAGTTCGTGACCAGCCTGACTAACATGTTACGATGAAACTCTGTCTCTACAAAATACAAAAAATAGCCAGGCATGGTGGCACATGCCTGTAATCCCAGCTACCTAGAATGCTGAGACAGAAGAATCGCTTGTACCTGAAAGGCGGAGGTTGCAGTGAGCCGGGATCACACCATTGTTCTCCAGCCTGAGCGACAAGAGTGAAACTCCATCTCAAAAAATAAATAAATAAAATAAAGAAAGAAAAGCAAGAGATGATCGTGTTTCATTGATCAGTTCCTTTTGAAAAGTCGTAAGGCTATTATTTGTGCATTTACTAGATGTATGCTATATCTCAATGAAAAGTAATGAAACTATTTTTTTAAAAGATCCAACAAGGGAAAAAACAGGAGGTGCCCCACTGAAATAAATCAAATGAAGTCATCTCTTCCTGATGTGTATCCTAAAGCCTAAACCTTCCTGGTCTTCAATTTATACCTTAAAAGGTAGTCATTTACTCCCCTTTGTGTAAGACTGCCTTTCAATAAAAGTAAATATATTCTAAAATATGAAGTAGCATAATTTCCTATTACTATTAGAGTGATAAAGTATCAGAAAAAGCAGAAAATAATACCTCCTTTCAAAGTGAAAAAAATGAGACTTGGTGAATGTATCTGAAGGGGCATAATGCATGGCAAGGAAGAGGGGTAGATACTCTTGGGGGTTGTTGTAGCAAATATTATTAAATACTTCATTCAAAATCAAATGCCTCTGGAGGACAGGGAAGTTTTTTGAAGTTATTTCATGTGATTGAATAGATGACCTGGGTGTTCTTTCTAAGCCAATATAACACCAATACAGTAGAGCTATTGTCAATCTTCTGATTACAAAGACCTTCCTTTATACTATTACCAAATAGTTGCCAGACAGTGAGCAGTAATTCCTAAGTTGGTACATTCAAATACAGGCAGATACAGCCCGCCACACATTCAAAGATTTCACAGCCTACCATTTTTACCATATAGGCCCAGATGGTTTTTTTATTTATATTTAATCTACACATACCCGCCCAATTTCTACATGAACAAATTAAACAAGTACTATTATCATCCAGGGACCTGTACCACCATATTCACTGCAAAGCACAATTGCAGAATATCAGGATATTTATAAGTTCTGAAAAGTTCACTGTCTACTATGTACCCACAAGAGGACCTAAAATCATTATTACTATAATGTTGCTTGATAACAAATGTATGGTTACAAGAACACAATCAAGAACTCATAAATGGTGTTCTAACTTTCTGAAACTATACAACACATCTCACTGAAATAGCATACTGATTTTACCATCAGTCGTAATACAATAAACTCTCTTTCCCTGTCCCATTCACTTTTATTCAGACTTCCTATCTCAATTTAGAAATTACTAATTGTTAGAAACCTTTCCTAACTTCTCCCTCCAAACTAAGATAAATAACACTTTTACATGTTTTCATGGCATCCTGTTCTTCCCTGGTACTATATATAATTCCATGTGTTGATTATCTCTGTCTCCCTTCAAATCATGTGGTTAACCAGACAGAACTTGGAAAACCTTGAAGATGATGCAGTTTAAAAGACAGTAACATAATCTGACATAAGCTACACACACACACACACGCACACAGATTAATTCATTCAATCATAATTCAACTGAAACATAAAGTTGGTTTGAGAAGCACTCAGACCAGTAACTCATAAAAAGTATTTGTACTGTTTTTTTTTTTTTTTTTTTGAGACGGAGTCTCGCTGTGTTCCCAGGCTGGAGTGCAGTGGCGTGATCTCGGCTCACTGCAAGCTCCACCTCCCGGGTTCACGCCATTCTCCCGCCTCAGCCTCCCAAGTAGCTGAGACTACAGGCACCCGCCACCACGCCCGGCTAGTTTTTTGTATTTTTAGTAGAGACGGGGTTTCACCATGTTAGCTAGGATAGTCTCGATCTCCTGACCTTGTGATCCACCCGCCTCGGCCTCCCAAAGTGCTGGGATTACAGGCTTGAGCCACCGTGCCCGGCCGTATTTGTACTGTTTAGCCAGTTTTTTCCCAAAGATTTAAAAACAGCTCAGTCACAATCTCAACAGAACTTTATAGTTCTGATAAATTATGCCACATGCTTTCCCTAAAATGCACGCTCTAGAACTTGTTTATTCAATGATAAAGCCTATCACTGACCTCTGTAAGCCCTCTAGCTAACAGAGTGGAAGGAAGTGGGATATAAGGGAGGCTGCAAAACAGCAGGGCTCTGGAACACTGGTTTTACCAGTTACTAGCTGTGTGACCTAGATCAAGTTCCTCTGCCTGCTGAACCTGGTTCCTCAGCTGTAAAACAAGCATATCTCTTAGCATATCTCTTAGCTTGGATTGCTGTTATCAGGATGAGAAATAATGTATGACATGTCCAACATGCTACTTCAATCATAGGTGGGTACTTATAACTGATACCTCTTCTTTAGTTAAAAAAAAATCCATGTACAGAGACATTTCAAAACACACACAAATTAGCTATCAATATACTCCCACCACGAGATTTTTAATATTCTAATAAAAGTTAAAAATTCCTTTTTGGGAAAATAACCAATGATTAGATTAACTTTATAACTGTTAAAGGCAGATGTGGGTTCATGACATAATTATTCTCTTTTATAAACATGAAAAACCAACTTTTAGAGAATTTAGTCACTTTGGTTGTTATTGCTTCAACAATTTTAGTTATTAATTAACCCAACGACCCTTCAATAATACCAAGGATCTAACCTCTCCCTGAACCCAAGAAGAGATCATTTGGAGGGCACGGCTAGCTGAAGCCAGAGACATTAACACTGAGCTTTACATTCACCATGAATTGTTCTATGCTAAATATATCATGAATAAGGTGAGGGTCCTGGTCCACCAGATGTGCCCCATTTTGCATTACTTGTAATGCTATGCCTTCCAATATCTAATTCTCATTCTCATGCTCCTTAGCCCTTGACCATCATCTCCTATTGCTCCAGGCCATTCCCTCTGCTGCCCTGATCCTCAATTCCCTTGCACCTGTCTCTCTATTACACGTGCATAGCAACATCTCAAATCACCTCTGCTCACTGCACTCCAGCCTTACTAACTTCTTAGCCATTTTTTGAACACCTCAAGTACACTCCTGTCTTTCTACTTTCCTGTTTCTTGTCCTGGAACAGTATTCCTGAAATAGCTATATAGCTTGTTCCCTCACTTTTGTCAGGTGTCTGCTCAAGTGACATCTCCTATGTGACTGCTGCAGAAAAACTGCAATCCCCCCGGCAGGTACTCCCTTACTCTGCTTCAGTTTACTCCGTTCTATTTATTACCATCCAACATAGCCCACTTACCAGTTCTAACATGCATGTTTTTTCACATTGTAAGATGAATTCTGGTTTTAGAAATAGTAAAATCAATAAAGTCCTACAATCTTTGACCACCAGGTGGCAGTCATCCAGTGTCATTGTATCTACATGCACACCCTTAAAAGTAGCACTGTTTGATATTAAGTTAGGCACAATGTTGGCACTACATGTGCTGAGTTTAATTGCCATTTAAAATATTTCTTTTGATTTATATTGAAAAAAAATTTGGTAATATTTAACAATTTAAATTCAAAACTTTTTTTAAAAATCAAGTGTTCACAACCATGTAAACAGAACTCTTACAGACTGAGGGTGAGAGTATAAATCAAACAATTTTGGAAAACTATTTGGCAGCTTTAGCTGACCATATGCATATTCCTAGCAATTCCACTCCGAGATGTATACTCAACAGAAATACATCCATACATTTATTTTTCTGTGATTTCATATAATGGAATATTATAAAGCAAACAAACCACAACTATGTCCCACAAAATAAATGAATCTTACTATATAAAGTTGAAACATGGCAATCGGACACAAAAGAGTGCATACTATATTATTTCATTTATACAAAAACACGTAACATTAGCCGATGGTGTTAAAAGTCAGGAAAGTAACAGTGACTAGAGAGGGCATGAGAGGGCTTCTTAGGCACTGGAAATATTCTATTTGTTGATCTGGATGCTGGTTACACAGGTGTATTCAGTTTGAGATAATTCAACATGCTGTATACTCATAATCTATAAACTCTTCTATAAATGTCAAATTTCAATAAAAAGTATTAAGATTTTGTGTAGGCAAAAAGCACAGAAACAGAGCAAGGAGGCATGAATTTGGTATTAGAGAAGCAAATATCTGTCACTGGAGAAATGACTTCATCCAACCTCTTTAAAGGACTTAAGGAAGTAAATATTTTACTGTTAATAGGATTCCTTATCACAAGGAAAATAATGCACCTGAAGGAAGGAAAGACTGCTAAATATCTTGGAATGGATTGAAGAAACTCCAAAGTAACAAGAGGTTAGTAAAATTGAATCACAGCTCATAAGACTATTGCCCAGGACTTACGTTCAGTTTAATCAGAGTGTTTAACTATTTTTTGTAAATGTAAAGTAACAGTGAGTCTTACAGCCAGAAACTTAGATTTGGATACGTATATATATATATGCCATACTAAACATACATTACATTGTTTGTTTGCCAAGTCAAAGCAAATCACGATACAATGACTATGGAGATTACAAACATGAACCACATGAGGTCCCTGCTTTCTGAAATTTATTATTACATATCAAAGAGGCTAAGACAACCATACAAAAAGCTATTATATGGATTTATAATGAGACTAGTGGTATTTAAAAAAAAAAAAAAAAAAGCACAAAGTTTTTTATTTAGTTTTTGTTGTTGTTGTTTTCTTGAGATTGGGTTCTCACTGTGTCGCCCAGGCTGGAGTGCAGTGGTGCAGTCATAGTTCACCACAATCTCAAATTCCTGGGCTCAAGGAGTCCCCCTGCCTCAGCCTCCCAAATAGCAGGGAACTACATGTATGCACCACCATGCCCAGCTAATTTTTTTATTTTATTATTTATTTATTTATTTTATTTATTTATTAAGTTTTTTTTTTTTTTTTTTTTTGGTAGAGATGGAGTCTCATCATCTTGCCTAGGCTGATCTCAAGCTCCTGGGCTTACATGATCCTCCTGCCTCAGCCTCCCAAAGTACTGGGATATAGGTATGGGCCACCACACTCAGCTCAAAATAATTCATTTTTCCTTTGAGACAGGGTCTCAACTCTGTCACCCAAGCTGGAGTGGCACAATCTTGGCTGACTGAAACCTCCGCCTCTGAGGCTTAAGCAATCCTTTCACCTCAGCCTCCCAAGTATTGGGACTACAGGTACACACCACCACACCCAGGTAATTTTTGTATTTTTTGGTAGAGATGGGGTTTTGCCACGTTGCCTAGGCGGTCTTGAACTCCTAGGCTCAAGCAATCCACCTACCTCAGTATACCAAAGTGCTAAGATTATAAGCATGAGCCACTGCACCGGGCCCAAACTACTTTTAAAAAAAGAAAAAGGGGAATCCTGTTAATGATTATAAGAAACCTTTCTGGTCAGACACGGCGGCTCACACCTATAATCCCAGCACTTTGGGAGGCTGAGGTGGGCAGATCACTGGAGGTCAGGAGTTTGAGACTAGCCTGGCCAATGTGGCGAAACCCCGTCTCTACAAAATATACAAAAATTAGCCGGGCATGGTGGTGGGCACCTGTAGTCCCAGCTGCTCAGGAAGCTGAAACAAGAGAATCGTTTCAACCCGGGAGGCAGAGGCTGAAGTGAGCTAAGATCGTGCCACTGCACTCCAACCTGGGCAACAAGAGCAAGACTCCATCTCAAAAAAAAAAAAAAGAAAGCTTTTCAGAAGCATCTAGAACTGTGCTGTCTAATCTACTAGCCTCACATGGCTATTTAAATTAAAATTAAACAAAATTTAAAACTCAGTTCTGCAGTAGAACTGAACCACCTTTCAAGTGCTCAATGGCCACATGTGGCCAGTGGCAATTGTACTGAACAATACGTAGAATATTATCATCATTGCATAAAGTTTTATTGGACAGGTGATCTGGCGTATTCAGGAGTTAGAAAGAAGCACAGAAAAAGGGCATAAGAACAGTTTATCTAATATTTGGGGGAAAACACTCTTTTTAATCATTTTTTTCTTTTTTTTGAGATGGAGTTTCGCTATTGTTGCCCAGGCTGGAGTACAATGGCGCGATCTGGGCTCACTGCAAACCCCGCCTCAGGTTCAAGCGATTCTCCTGCCTCAGCCTCCCAAGTAGGTGGGATTACAGGCATGTGCCACCATGCCTATCTAATTTTGTATTTTTAGTAGAGACGGGGTTTCTCTGTGTTGGTCAGGCTGGTCTCGAACCCCTGACCTCAGATGATCCGCCCGCCTCAGCCTCCCAAAGTGCCAAAGAGAAGGATCCATTTATTCAACAAACATTTGCTGAGCATCTTCTATGTGCTAAGCACAATGGTAACAAATAGATACAAAAGCATTTAAACAACTAACTATTCAGCAAATATCACAATAGCTTAAAGACTGCAAAATCCTAAACAGGAAAGAAACCAACCAACTCTGCTGTTGGCCTGGCAGTGCTTCCTCGGAGACAGCAAGAAGGGCAGTAACAACATGCCATCTCTGGCATATTCTCTGAGGGCTGTTGACTCCGGTACTGCCCAATGCCCATCAATCTGAACCAATCACAATGAATTAGCAAAAAGCTAAGACAAAAAAGCTTCCTCAGAAAGAAAAGAGTTAATTAGGCTGGGCACAGTGGCTCACGCCTGTAATCCCAGCACTTTGGGAGGCCGAGATGGGCGGATTGCTTGAGGTCAGGAATTCGAGGCCAGCCTGAGTAACATGGTGAAACCCTGTCTCTACAAAAATACAAAAATTAGTCAGGCATGGTGGTTCATGCCTGTAGTCCCAGCTCCTTGGGAGGCTAAGGTAAGAGGATCACCTGAGCCCAGGAGGTGGAGGTTGCAGTGAGCTGAGATCATGCTACTGCACTCCACCCTGGGTGATAGAGAGAGACCCTGTCTGAAAAAAACAAACACACAAAAAAAAGAGTTAATTAAGTTAATAAAACCTTTATTAAGATATAAAATAAACAAAAAAAAAAATCCTCGCCAAAATCTCAAAGAATACCTTTTAAAAGGAACATCAAAAAATTAATATTTGTCAAACAACTACCCAAGAGAAATACACTGGGAACTAAGGGGATATAAAGACATACAGTCTGTGGCCTCCAGGAGATTTGATCTACTTTGTGAAACAGAATGTTCATGAATAATCACAATGCAAGCAAACATTGTATGTGGTATATTCAGAAAATAATTACAGAATAAACTGTAAGTTGAAAGGGGCCTAGAAGTCTTTTAACCCAATCCTCTCCCTTGTCTTGAATTCATTCTACGGTATCCTTTGGAGACAATATTCCACCTAAGTGCACTAAGGATGAAGGTATCATGACCTCACAGAGAGCTCCAAAGCAACTGAAGATGGAGGCCAAAAGGAGTTGAAGATAGGAGCTAACATTCAGAGATCTTTAGAAATATGGATTTGGGAGCCAAGTGAATATCCAGTAAATCCAATACTAATAATGTAGAACAATACACTAAAGTGCCATTATGACATAGGGTCTATTATAACACAAGTCTGGATGTTGAAAACCATCCCCAACATTTGACTATGGAAAAGAGAATACAATAAATGAACACAAAATTCTGTTCTATCTTCCCCCTAATCACTCCTAGCTCTCAAATGTCTGCAAACTATTTCTGTTTCCACCTGAGCAAGGAGAGGAGGAAAAACTAGTCTTTACTAAGTAGCTATTATATGTCAAGCATGATGCTAGGCACTTATTGTATATCATATAATATACGTAGAACCAGAGCTTTACTGGTGATGGGACCTCCCCAGAGATGGACTCAAGGAAACTATCTGGCCTAGAATCCAAATCTATTGATATTTTAGAGACATTTCAAAGACAGCTTGATGAAGAAAGAGTAGAGACGAAGACAGAAGGTCTAGACTGGGGTTCTGGTCCTGCAGTCCTGTGACTCTGCAAAGTTGTTGGAACTCTCCAGGTACCAGCTTCTTAAGATCTGCCCCATCTATTTCACAGGTGGTTCTAAGATCAAAATGGGATAACATGTAAATACAACACATCATTGATATCCATCTATTCATTTAACAAGAGTTAATGAGCATCTATACTATTCTAGACTCCAGGGTAACAGGAGCAGCAAGATTGGCAGGGCCCCTGCTTTCATGGAACTTATGTTCTAGCAGGTGGGAGGCAGTTCATAAACACAAGCAAGCAAGAGTTTCGAACAGTGATGAACGCTTTCAGGAAAATAAAACAGGGTCATGAAAAAGCATGACTAGGGGAAAGGGAACTGCTCTGGATGAGAGAGTCACAGAACGTGTTGCTGAAGTAACATAGGTGAGACCTTGAAGACCTCTTCAGTCAGTCGAACAGCTGAGGAAACAAGTGTTCTAGACATAAGGAACAAGATAAGCTTCACATGTTTGAAGCACTGAAAGACGTACACCTGGAACACAATGAGGGCTGAAAAAAGGAGGAGATGAGGTGGAAAAGCAGACAAGGGCCAAATCCAAGATGGTATTGAACCATTATAAATATATTTTCATTACTATAAAGGTCTTCTTTGTTTTCAACACAGCCTAATAAATGGAGACATTTATGCAAATATCCAGAGTACACATTATCAAAAGTAGGACACTTACAACTTTCCAACTGAGCAATGCCACTGCCAAGAAACAAGTAGGTGTATCCTATACAAAAGTCCTAGGCATAAAATTCTTAAGAACCATATCTAAACAAAGATATCATTTATTATGACATACAGCCAGTGAAATAATCAGAAACTTATTTATGGTAAATGGAAGTGAGAAAACCATAGAATTTGAGTTTTTACCATTTAAAGTTCTTATCAGAAAAATCAGTTCATTTCAGTAAATATATATCAAGCACCTATTACATAAGCACTATAGATAGATACAGCAATGAACAAAACAATCATGACTTAACAATTGAGCAGATCTGTATCATAAAACCAGAGCTGAATCTCAACTTATTTTACATTTCTGCATTTCCTGAAAACAGGTGTATACACTTAGTCATATGTACCTGTCAGAAAGCAAACTTACCAAGGAATTCTTAATCACTTCACTTCTATAAAATTCTGGAAAAGAAGAAAAAAGAACAATAAGTGATATGAAAGAAAATAAGCCCATTAACCAACTCTTAATCCTCTAAATTTTTTAACATATGTTCAAGTAAAACATTTAAAATATTTTCAAGGAATTCATTCTTTCTATATCTGTTAAAAAAAAAAAAAAGTAAAAATTAAATGAAAGTGTTTTAAAGGGAAAAAAATTCAGTAAAGAAGGTTAAAACATTTCAGATTTGCTTTAATAATTATGACCTTACTGACTGCTTTTTCCTCCCATTCTAATTTGAGCCCTTAAAAGCTCCAACTTTCTTCCCTCCCCACTTCCACCCTCACAACTGACTCCATTTGCTCTGTTTTTCTCAAACATCTCTAATCATTACCCATTGTAGTACTATGGAGTGAATACTGATGTAGGTTACCTGGTTGCTAGTGTTTTAATCTAGGTTACCTGGTTGCTAGGTTTCGTTAAAACACTAGCAACCAGGTGACTTAAGTCCTACTTCTACCTCTGTCACTAACGCTATGTCTCTTTAATTCCCTTGGGCGTATTATTGCTCTAAGACAACTTAGATAATTGAACTGATAATTGAAGGTCCTCGGGAAGCGTTTAAATTTCATGACTCTACAAGCCTTCATGTATGCTGGAAAATGTTACAAAACTCAAGGACGCAATCAAAATGTGTCAGAAATTCAGACATTCCCGAAAACCTTCCAATATTCCCTCTACTAACCTTGCCCAAGTCATCTCCATGCTGCTCTTATGGCCAACATGATGAAACCCCATGTGTACTAAAAATACAAAAATTAGGCATGGTGGCACATGCCTGTAATCCCAGCTACTTGGAAGGCTGAAGCAGGAGAACTGCTTGAACCCAGGAGACAGAGGCTGCAGTGGGCAGAATTGCGCCACTGCACTCCAGCCTGGGTGACAGAGTAAGACTCCATCTCAAAAAGAAAAGAAAAGAAAAGAAGAGAAGAGAAGAGAAGAGAAGAGAAGAGGAAAGGAAAAGAAAATTGTACGCTCAAAGAACAATTTGACTTTGATAGATATTGCTAAATTGTTAACTACCAATATTGTGATAATTTACAATACCACTTATGAAGAAGCCTGTTCCTCCAACACTATTGTATTGTATTGTTCTTTTCATTTTATCTTCAAATGGTTAACCAATTATTCCAATCATTAATTGATGACACAAACTTAGAAATGTATGTATTTATGTGTATATATATACATATATCCTAATATACATGCACCATACTTTTTTCAAAAAACAAAAGAATAAGGGATTTAAAACTACTGTTTTTTATTACAAGGTATTTTACATTATACTGTATATATTTTTGTGTTGTGTGAATTCAGTTCAAGTATATTTTACTGTTAAGTCAGTGAAAAACACAATAAAAATAATCTTTTTCTTTTGAGAAAGCAAATTCCTTAGCTTAACCTGCAAAGTGTCTAAATTAAACAGTTTTTGCAGTATTTCCAGCTCTAAGATGAGTGGTATCATTCCTTCTTCCAAAACTTTGTTAACTTGGGGGCTGGCCCACAGTTTCTTCATCTTTCAAAGGACAATGACACCCGGAATATAATAGGGTTTTCATAAGGCTGAAATAAAATAATGTATTTCAAATATTTTACAATCTTTATTAATAAAATAGTTTTTAAACAAGTTTATTGTTTAAACAAAATTGTTTAAAATTAATAAAATTTTATTAATAAAATTGTTTAGTTTTTTCCATTCAATGTGAGCAAAATCATACACGTAAATTTTCTTTTTTTTTTTTTTTTTTTTTTTGAGACAGGGTCTCATTCTGTCACCCAGGACAGTGGTATGATCTTGGCTCACCGCAACCTCCGCCTCCCGGGTTCAAGCGATTCTCCAGCCCCAACCTCCTGAGCAGCTAGGATTACAGGTGCGCACCAGCACCACTTGGCTAATTTTTGTTATTTTTAGTAGAGAAGAGGTTTTGCCATGTTGGCCAGGCTCGTCTTGAACTCCTGACCTCAAACTATCCACCTGCCTCAGCCTCCCAAAGTACTAGAATTACAGGAGTGAGCCACTATGCCCAGCCTAAATTTTCAAAAAGATACCATTCAAGACCTGCCTCTACATGAAAGGGACCATTAAATACAAATATTTCTCTATGTAGCCATGCTAAGACAGAAAGAAAAAAAGCAATCACAGATTGCACAGCATGGTTCCAGTGGCACGTTTTAGCTGTTCTGCAGCATCCCATTCATTCAACAAATGCATAAATGCCTCATTCTAATACTCATAGATATGGTGTATCTATTCAATGCAAAACTATGCAGGCACTATGCATAACTTCTCCTACTATGAATGTGGACTCTTAATAGGAGAAATACAAACTTAAGCTACACTGCAAAACTATTTTTCACCTAACAGGGTGGCAAACATTCAAAAGTCTGCACAGGCTTGGTGGTGAAGCTGTGGGGAGAAAAGCACTCACACATAAAACAGCTCCCACAGAGGACAATTTCGCAATATCTACCAAAACTACAAGTACACATTCTCTTTGTCCTAGTAATTCCACTTTATGAAATTTACCCTATCAATATACTGCCACTCATACAAAACAACGTATTATAAAGTTATTCAATGCAATACTGTGTGTATAGCAAAAGACTGGAACCATCTAAGTGTCCACTAATAGGAGCCAGTTATGGTGTATCTATTCAATGCAAAACTATGCAGAAAAAAAAACAAAAATCAGGGATGCTGTCTATGAATCAATATGGAGAAAACCCTACGATAGTAAGTGAAAAATGCAAGGTATAGAAACATAAATAGTATGGTACACTTTGGGTAAAAAAGAGGAGAGAAAGGAATAAGAATATTTGTATTTGTACTTGTATTTGCATAAAGAATCTCAGGAAAGACAAGAAATGAGTAACAGTGGTTATCAGGGTGGGGTAGAAAACTAAGGTGATGGAAGGCCAGTGAAAGGGAGGCTTTAATATGAACCTTTATATCTTTGCATATATACACATATATATATATTTTTTTTACCTACTAAAAAAATTAAATTAAAAAGACAAAAATATTTGAGGGCCTAGTATGTGTCAAGCGTGGTTCTGCAGTTCTGCATATTGGGGTCAGAGCAATGAGCAAAAGTGACCTGAAAATCTCTGTCTTCATAGAGCTTACATTCTAGTGGAAAGAGACATACAATAATCAAATAATTAAACATACAGTATGTCAAGTGATCTTAAGTACCGCGGAGAAAAATAAAGCACAGAAGACAGAGGAGAACAATCACAATTTATAAAAGCATTAGTCAGTGATCAAGGAGACTTTCTCTGAGAAACATTTGGAATAAAGTCCTGCAATTCAGAAGGAGCAGCACTGAAAGGAAAAAAAAAAAAAGGCCAGGTGCAGTGGCTCAGGCCTGTAATCCCAGCACTTTGGGAAGCCAAGGCGGGTCAATCATGAGGTCAAGATTGAGACCATACTGGCCAACATGGCGAAACCCCATGTCTACTAAAAATACAAAAATTAGCTGGGTGTGGTGGCGCACGCCTGTAGTCCTAGCTACTTGAGAGGCTAAGGCAGAAGAATCGTTTGAACCCAGTAGGTAGAAGTTGCAGTGAGCTGAGATTGCGCCACTGCACTCCAGCCTGGGCAACAGAGCAAGACTCCATCTCAAAAAAAAAAGTAGGGGGGGGGGGGGAAGAAAGATCTGCAAGAAGGTAGAAGCACTAGTCATGTGAATATGTGAAGGAAAAGTATCCAAGTCAAATAAATGTCAAATGCAGAGGTCTTTAAGTTAGTTAAAACCAATGCATTCAAGCAACAGCTACACGTTCAGCTAGCTGGAACACAGACAGCTGGAAGAGTAGCAGAAATTGAGTTCAGAGAGGTAACCAAGAACCAGATCATGAAAGGCCTTCTAGGAAACCATAAGGATTTTAGCTTATACTCTGAACGAGATGGGAAGCCATGGGAGGGTTCTGAGGAGAGAAATAAAGGGATGTGACTTTGATTTTAACAGGATCTCAGTTGAGAACAGACTGAGGGAGTTGCACGAGCATACAAACCTGTTAAACATCTACTCCAACAATGTAGTTAAAAGATGACTGTGGTTTGAAGATAGCAAGAAGTGATTAGGTTATTGATATATTTTGATAGTAAGAGCCAAAAGTATATGCCAAAAGACTGGATATGAAACGTGAGAGAAAGAAGACAATCCAGGATAATTCCAAAGTCTTTGGCCAAGGAA
>NC_037682.1:67512612-67513098 GCF_003255815.1 Theropithecus gelada | reverse complement strand
AAAAAAAAAAAAAAAAAAAAAAAAAAAAAAAAAAAAAAAAAAAAGAAGAAGGGGCCTCACAAATTACATTGCCAGTTTCAGACAGGATTAGTAGCATGGACGATGTCAAGCCATATTGGAGCCGGAGACAAAAGGAAAAATAAAAAAGTCCTTATTTGAGGCCGGGCGCGGTGGCTCAAGCCTGTAATCCCAGCACTTTGGGAGGCCGAGGCGGGTGGATCACGAGGTCAGGAGATCGAGACCATCCTGGCTAACATGGTGAAACCCCGTCTCTACTAAAAATACAAAAAACTAGCCGGGCGTGGTGGCGGGCGCCTGTAGTCCCAGCTACTCGGAGGCTGAGGCGGGAGAATGGCGCGAACCCGGGAGGCGGAGCTTGCAGTGAGCCGAGATCGCGCCACTGCACTCCAGCCTGGGCGACACAGCGAGACTCCGTCTCAAAAAAAAAAAAAAAAAAAAAAAAAAAAAAAAAAAAAAAAAAAAAAA
>NC_037682.1:67479181-67512602 GCF_003255815.1 Theropithecus gelada | reverse complement strand
AAAAAAAAAAAAAAAAAAAAAAAAAAAAAAAAAAAAAAAAAAAAAAAGTCCTTATTTAAAATGTGATATTTTGCTGGGCGCGGTGGCTCACGCCTGTAATCCCAGCACTTTGGGAGGCTGAGGCGGGCAGATCACGAGGTCAGGAGATCGAGACCATCCTGGCTAACACGGTGAAACCCCGTCTCTACTAAAAATACAAAAAATTAGCCGGGCGTGGTGGCGGGCGCCTGTAGTCCCAGCTACTCAGGAGGCTGAGGCAGGAGAATGGCGTGAACCCGGGAGGGGGAGCTTGCAGTGAGCCGAGATGGTGCCACTGCACTCCAGCCTGGGCGACAAAGCAAGACTCCGTCTCAAAAAAAAAAAAAAAAAAAAAAAAAAAACAAATAAAATGTGATATTTTGTTCATCATGGATTTTTTGCATTCGTTTTGATTTTTTAAAAATATTATGTGAGGCCGGGCACGGTGGCTCATGCCTGTAATCCCAGCACTTTGGGAGGCCAAGGAGGGCGGATCACAAGGTCAGGAGTTCAAGACCAGCCTGGCTAATATGGTGAAACTCCATCTCTACTAAAAATACAAAAAATTAGCCGGGCGTGCTGGCGGGTGCTTGTAGTCCCAGCTACTTGGGAGGCTGAGGCATGAGAATGGCATGAACCCGGGAGGCGGAGCTTACAGTGAGCCAAGATCATGCCACTGTACTCCAGCCTGTGCAACAGAGCAAGGCTCCATCTCAAAAAAAAAAAAAAAAATTACATGAAAATATGATTAATCCTGATTACTGAGATTTCTGGTGCTCCTTTTAGTTTGCACTTGTCTCACCCTAGTTCCAGCCCTGGAAGAAGGCGAGGAGAGGAAAGACACCGTGGCAGGGGGAAGAGCAGGGCAAAGGCTGGCAGCCCAAGTGCCAAGGAGAACTGGCACATGAGGTGCCAGGAAGGCTCTGGGGAGCAGGCAGGGCCTTCAGGCCCCTCTCAGGTCCCACTGACACTTGCTGGAGAGGCAGTGTCTCCCTGCCCCTCAAATCACCATCCAGAACCTCGATGCCCATCTGCAAAGTGAGAGCCATGGTTCCTTTCAAGCCTATCTTCCTCTTCCAGGTAGTTCCGAGGAACAACGACAACAAAAAGACCGTGGGTTGGAAGTGGCCTGTAAACTGGACAGCATGTGCCCAAATTCTGTGCCAGGTGTCACAGCAGTTCCCACAGATCTCTGCAGCCCTCCAGGCCTCACTCCATTCTCATGGTTCTGAGGCCTCCCTCCATCAGCCAAGGCACCCCCTTCCCCGCCCTCAGTGCACATAAGAGAAAGTCAGAGGAAGGAGCCTTTCTCCTTCAGGAGCCTTTACTCCTTCACTCTTCCTTTCATGCAACAAAGATTTTTTTTTTTTTTTTTTTTTTTTTTTTTGAGATAGCGTCTCCCTCTGTCGCCCAGGCTGGAGTGCCGTGGCATGATCTAGGCTCACTGCAACCTCTGCCTCCCAGGTTCAAGCAATTCTCTGCCTCAGCCTCCTGAGTAGCTGGGATTACAAGTGCCCACCACCACGCCCAGCTAATTTTTGTGTTTTTAATAGAGACGGGGTTTCACCATATTGGCCAGGCTGGTCTTGAACTCCTGACCTCGTGATCCACCCACCTCGGCCTCCCAAAGTGCTGGGATTACAGGCATGAGCCACCATGCCCAGCAGAGATGTTGTTGTTGAGACGGAGTCTCACTCTGTAGTGCAGCGGTGGGATCTTGGCTCACTGCAACCTCTGGCTCCTGGGCTCAAGTGATTCTCCTGCCTCAGCCTCCTGAGTAGCTGGCATTACAGGTACGCACCACCATGCCTGGCTAATTTTTGTATTTTTAGTAGAGACAAGGTTTCACCATGTTGATCAGGCTGGTCTCAAACTCCTGACCTCAGGTGATCTGCATGCCTCAGTCTCCCAAAGTGCTGGGATTACAGGCGTGAGCTACCGTTCCTAGCCTCATGTAGCAAAGATTTATTGAGAACCCACAATTTACCAGGCACTGTTCTAGGTACTGGGATAAAAAAGTGGGCAAAACCAGACCTTTGCCCTCCAGGAGCCTGGTGTGCCGGCGAGTGGAGACAGGCAATAAACTAAGAAAGAAATGTGATCATTTCCGATAATAATGAGGGCCAGTAAGAAACGGAAACAGTTGTTGTGGGTAAGACTACTTTACACCAGGCAGCCTGAAATCTGAATAAGAAGCTGTAATCATTTCCTGTGGCTTCTGTATCTAGTACCACACACTTAGTGGCTTCAAATGATACAAATTTATTCTTTTATGGTTTTGAGGTCAGAAGACTTAAATGGGCTAGCAACTCCTTCTAAAGACTTGGGATGAATCTGCTTCCTTGCCCTTTCCAGCTTCTAGAAGCCACCCACATTCCTTGACTTGTGGCCCCTGCCTCTACCTTCAAAGCCAGCAGCATGGCAGTTGCCAGTCTCCCTCTCGCTCCGATTTCTCCTTCCCTTATCACATCTGTTTCTCTGACTCCAGCCCCCTTGCCTCCCTCTTGAGATGGACCTCCCTGATGACGCTGGGCCACCAGTAAAGTCTCCCTATTTCAAGATCCATAATTTAATCTCACGTGCAAAGTCCCTTGTACCATGCAAGGTAATGCACTCACAGGTTCCAGGGAGTCAGACATGGATGTCTTCGGGGAGCCATTCTTCCTCCAACCAAAGGAGAAGGGAGACCTTTATGGTGGGAGCAGAGGATCCCAAGCAGAGGGAGCTGCATGGGCAAAGGCCCCACAGTTAGAATGAACTAGGCATGCTCTAGGAATAGCAAGAAGGTCAGCATTCTAGAAAGTAATGCTCCAGTTAGCTTGATTTGCATCAACAACATTCGTGAGGCCAATCCCATCTCTACCGACAAATGTTCTACAGTGTGCGTCCAGGAGCCCTGCAAGTCCAGGGCATCCCCTTGGCATTTCAGGTCATCTCCTGCATCCTTCTGCTTCTAGCTGCCAGACTCTTCACATACTTAGAGCAAGAGCCCTGGACACTTGAGGAAGGTGCCTGCCTGGGCACTCACCTGGGCTGGTGCCAGGCCAACTCTGGTGGAGGGGTGGGCCCAGCCCCCAGTACCTGAGTATAATTCTGCTCTTTCTTCCCCACTGAAGGCCAGGATTGTGTGGCTAAGGATGGATGGGGGCAGGAAAGCTAGACCTCAGGCAGTGGCAGGAGCTGTCAATGGCCATATTGTTAGCTCTGGGCTGCGGCATGGAGGCACCAGGGTAGGGCTGAATGAGGCATCTGTTTGCTAGGTCAGGACGCCTAGGTCAGGGTCTCTCTTGGGAGATGCCTCCTAACCCCAACTCTGTCCAGACCCTGCCATGTGGCTCCCTTGACATCTCTGGTACCCACCCCTCAGGGACCACAACTGTAACTGGCTGGCTCACTGTGAGGTTGGCTGTCAGATGGTGGTCTTCTCAGTTAAAATGTGAGCTCTCCACATAAGCCAGGAACTGTCTTCATCACCACCAAGTCCCAGCAGCCAGCAGCCAGCACCCAACCCAGGGCCTGGCTCAGAGAAGTTGCTCCACGCGTGCAACGAACGGAGGAATGGAGAAATGGATGAGAGAGACTGGGCCACCCTTGCTTCCCCTGGTCACCTCCTCCATTGACCACTGCACCCTCCTGCTCACTAGGCCTCCCTGCCTCTGGTCTCTCTTCCCAGACACTATTCATTTTAACACACCATCTAGTTAAAACCCTCCTGGGGCTCCCTGAGACCCCCAGGATCTGCCAAGCCCCAGCGTCACCAGGCTACCTGCCCACCGATTCTGTCCTCTACCTCTGCACTCCTCCTCAAGCAGTCCCCGGCGCTGTCCAGTGTGCGCCCTTGTACTTGTGTATTCTTATGCCCAGAAAGCCCCTCCTCCCCTTCTCCCGGTATGGATGGCTCCTACCCTCGGTTCAGGCTCCCCCAGGAAGCAGCCCGGACCACCCCCGGCCTCCCCTGGGCTCCCACAGCCCGTGCTTCCCCCATCTCAGCACCAATTGTAATTCTCAGTTAGTACATCTGTCTCCCTTTCCACACCCTGAGCCCCTCAGGGCAGAGACTAATGCTGACCCATATCTTTCTTTGTCCGATCCAGGGCCCTGGACGAGGTCAGGCACAGAACAAATGTTCAGCAAAGGTGTAAGCCCAGCCCCAGGCCAGTGGGCGGGTCCTATAGCCTGACGAGTGGGCGCTTCTGCCCTCTGGTGTCCATTTTGGGTCACTACGCTTTTCTATCTTTCAGGGGCTTCCTAGGGTGATGTACCCCAACAGTGGTTCTCAAAGTGTGGTCCCAGGACCAATGGTATCAGCATCACCTTGGTACCTGTCAGAAAATTCTTGGGCTGTACTCTGGGCATGAATCAGAAACTCTGGCTGGGGGGAAGCAATCTGGATTTTACCAAGCCCTCCAGATGTTTCTGATGCAGGCTAAAGTTTGAAAACCATTCTCCTGGAAGAACCCTAAGCCTGAGCCACTCCCAGGAGCTCCAGGTAAGGGAGGAGACAGGACCCACCTGGTGGAGTTGCCAGGTACAATACAGGATTCCCAGTTAAATTTGAATTTCAGATAAACAGAAACATGTTATTGCAAGTATTGCACAAGACATACAAACTAAAAAAATATATATATATATCATTGTTTATGTGAAATTCAACTTCAACTGGATGTCCTATGTTCTCTTTCTGTATCAGCAGCCCTATGCAAAGGACCTTGTTCTTATTTCAGTACGCTGCTGTCGCCATCTTGAAATTCTTAGTAATCTTTTCTACTAGGAGCCCTGAATTTTCTTTTCTTTTCTTTTTTTTTTTTTTTTTTTAAGACCGAGTCTCGCTCTGTCGCCCAAGCTGGAGTGCAGTAGCATCTATCCTGGCTAACATGGTGAAACCCTGTCTCTACTAAAAATAAAAAAAAAAAATCAGCCAGGTGTGGTGGCACGCGCCTGTAGTCCTAGCTACTCAGGAGGGTGAGACAGAAGAATCGCTTGAACTCTGCACTTTTCCACGCAGTCATCCCAGACACCCCTAATCATCTGCTCTCCTGCTGCCCCCTGCCCTCCAATCTCCCAGACCTCTTCGCCACTCTCACTGCGGCTGACGGCCTTGCTTCCTGATTCACTGAGAGAGTGGACGCGATCAGCAATGAACTCCAGAGGCTCCACGACCACACCAACCAACCTCCCTGCATCTGCCTTCTCTCAATGGATAAAGTCACGCGCTCCTCAGAAGCTTGGCCCCTGCTCGTGTGGCTGAATTCCAACCCCTCAGCTACTCAAGGCCATGGCTGCGGCAGTCCCTCCATCTCCCCCATATCTTCCACTGTTCTCTCATCTAGACCTTTCCCATCAGCATACACACATTCTATCTCATAAAAACATTCTCGATTTTTCTCTTCATCCCCTTTCCTTCCTTCCCTTTCCATCAGAATTCCTAAAAAAGGTGGTCTAGGCCAGGCATGGTAGCTCACGCTTGTAATCCCAGCACTTTGGGAGGGCGAGGTGGGAGGATCACTTGAGCCCAGGAGTTCGAGACCACCCTGGGCAACATGGTGAGACCCCCCATGTCTAAAAATAATTTTTAAAAAATTAGCTGGGCGTGGTGGCATGTGCCTGTGATCCCAGGTACCCAGAGGGCCTGAGGTGGGAGAATCACCTGAGCCCAGGAGGTTGAGGCTGCAGTGAGCCGTGATTGTGCTGCTGCACTCCAGTCTGAGTGACAGCAAGACCCTGTCTCAAAATAAAAAGAGTGGTCCATATCTGTCTCCAGTTCCTTCCTCCTGTTCTCTCTCAAGCCCACATGAACCAGCATCCCACGTTTATCACTCCACTGAAACTCTTCAAGCTTACCAAGACCTCCACATTGCTAAATCCAATAGCCAGTCCTCAATCCTACTCTCCCTTACCAGCAGCAGCAGCAGGGAACCTGCCGACAGCCCCTCCTTGGTTTCACTTTCCTCACCTGCCTTCCAGGACACCACACAACTGTGCTCTTCCTCCCACCTCCCTGGAGGATCCTCCTGCCCTGATATGGGAGCCCCAGAGCTCAGTCCTTGGTCCTCTTGCTTCTCCCTCAACCACCATTTCCTTGACAATGTCATCCAAGTTCAAGGCTTCAGATACCTTCTCTATGCCTGTAACTCCTACATTTCCAGACCTCTACCAGACCTTAGACTTGTGTATCCAACGGTGTGCCTGACATCTTTACTTGGATGCCTAAGACATCTGAAAATGAATATGTTCAATTCTGAATTCTGGTCTGCTCCCCAAAACCTACCCCTCTCATCTTCCTCATGTCAGACAAGACCAATGTCATCCTTCTAGGTGATCAAGCCAAAACCTGGGGGTCATCCTTGACTCATCTCTTTGTCTCACAACCTACATGTAATTCATCAGAAAATCCTGTGGCTCTACCTCCAAAAGACACCCCAGAATCGGACTACCTGTTACACGGCTCCTGCTGTCACTGTGATCTAACCCGCCATTACCTCTCCTTGGATTGCGGCATTCTCCCCCTGCCTTTACCGTATCCCCCGGGTCTAACTTATAAGTCAAACAATGACACCCCTTTACTTAGAACTCTACAATGCCTTCCCATTTCAACTGGAGTAAAAGTCAGATTCCTACTGCAGGCTCTAGGCCCTCTGTGATTGAATCTCTGTGACCTCGTAGGCTCATCTTTTATCTCTCGCAAGCCCATCAATCACTCCCTCCATTCCAGCCACATTGGCTTCCTAGTGTGAACACACCAGGGGCCTTCGCACCTGTAGTCTGCTTCGGGTTTTTACTCAAACGTCACCTTCCTTGATTCCTCTATTTAAGTAGCAAGTGCCCTCGCTGACGCCTCCTGGTCTCCTCTGTCTATGAGGCTCTTTCTTTTGCCTGTAGCATGTATCCCATCTAATACACCACTCCCCGGTATTTGTTTTGCTTATTGTCTACCTCCCTCTACTAGAAAGTAAATTTCATGAAGGCAAAATTTTTCACCGCTGTGTCCCCAGAACTGTATGAAGTAATCACTCAGTATACATTTATTTAAAGCAGGAAGAAAGGAAGGAAGCAACGAATAGCGGAACCAATTGCTCTTCTGTCCTGGAGGGCTGAGCTGCCGGAGAGGGCAGTAGAAACCAGAGGCGTGTACCTTCGCATGTAGCATGATGCTCTGGGTCCCATGCTGGCTGCTGGGGACATGGCCGCATGGAAGCAGACACACAAGCTGACATTCACAGAACTGACTGGTAAAGGAGTGGACAGAGGCCTCGGGGAGCCCAGAGAAGAGCTTGAGGTCCAGGCAGGGCTTCTGTGAGGAAGTGACACCTAAGCCGCGTCCTGAAGTCATACCTTGCCACTCTCCTCTGGCTGCCCTCTAGCCCCGCTGTGACTCTGAGTCAGCAATGATTCAGAAGAGCACAGACTTGGGAGTCAGAACCTGGGTTTGCGTATTGGTTTACATGCTGGGTGGCTTTGGGCAAGTCACTTCCTCTGGCCAACCTCAGTTTTCTCATCTGTAAAATGTGACAGTGGCTGGCCTAGAGCATCTCTTAAATTCCTTCCAACTTTAACATCCATTAAGCCATGGAGGTTTCCCACTCAGATCTTCCTTTAAGAGAGTGTAGAGCAGGAGTGTCGTTAGCAACAGATCCCAGCAGCGACATCCCAGGATCTACTGCTGCGTTCCTGACAAGGCCACTTTCTCCTTGGGCAGCCCTAGCCAATGACTCAGCTCAGTGGGAGAAGGAGGCCTGGCCATTTCTGCCAAGCAGATGTCTCCTCTAACTGGTTTTTATTTTATTTTATTTTTTTTGAGCCACGGTATCACTCTGTTGCCCAGGCTGGAGTACAATGGCACGATCTCAGCTCACTGCAACGTCCGCCTCTCAGGCTCAAGCGATCCTTCTGCCTCAGCCTCCTGAGTAGCTGGGACTACAGGTGTGAGCCACCACGCCCAGCCTCTAACAGCTAATTTGTGCTCTGGGCCTCCCCACTGGGCTGGCTGAGGCTTTCTCGGAGCTGCAGTGCAGTCTGAGGCTCTTTCTACTTAATCTCTCCTTCCCTTCCTCCTTTCCCAGATGGCAGGCCCACCTCATGGTCAGAGGGAAGCTTCCCGGAGGAGGAGACATGGGAGCTGTGCCTTCCAGGTTGACTTGGGTGTAGAGGGCCCAGCATGTGCTGCTGAGAGCCAGGAGAGGAGAGCCACTGAGGAGCTTCAATCAAGAGAATGTTGTGCTCAGATCTGAAATAGTGGGAAGTGGACAGGAGAGGGCAAGAGAGGAGGCAGGGAGAGCACTGAGGAGGCTGACATGATGGGCCCTGGCCTCGGAGGTGATTATGGGAGCCACAGGGTCAAGGAGTGGATGGAAAAATGTTTAGATGTTCAGGAGATAGAAACTCCAGAGTTGGGAGCATGGACACTCCAGTAGCTAGCTTGCTTTTTCTTTGCTTTGCTTTTCTTCTTTCTTTCTTTCTCTCTCTCTCTCTCTCCCTTCCTTCCCTACTTCCCTTTCCTTCTTTCCTTCTTTCCTTCCTTCTTTTCTTTCTTTCCTTCTCCTTCCTTCCTTCCTTTCCTTCTCCTTCCCTCTCTCCCTCCCTCCCTCCTTCCTTCCTTCTTTCTTTCCTTCCTCACTCCATCACATAGGCTGGAGTGCTGTGGTGCAATCTCAGCTCACCTCAACCTCTGCCTCCTGGATTCAAGTGATTCTCATACCTCAGCCTCCCGAGTGGCTGGAATTACAGGTATGCGCCGCCACCAGGCCCAGCTAATTTTTGTATTTTTAGTAGAGATGGGGTTTCACCATGTTGGTCAGACTGGTCTTGAACTCTTGACCTCAAGTGATCCACCCACCTCGGCCTCCCAAAGTGCTGGGATTATAGGCGTGAGCCACCATGCCCGGACTCCAGTAGCTTTAGAATTCCCTTCCTTGGCCAGGTGCGGTGGCTCACGCCTGTAATCCCAGCACTTTGGCAGGCCAAGGCGGGTGGATCACAAGGCCAGGAGATCAAGACCGTCCTGGTAACATGGTGAAACCCCGTCTCTACTAAAAAATACAAAAAAAATTAGCCCGGCGTGGTGGTGGGCGCCTGTAGTCCCAGCTACTCAGGAGGCTGAGGCAGGAGAATGGCATGAACCGGGAGGTGGGGCTTGCAGTGAGCCGAGATTGCACCACTGCACTCCAGCCTGGGCAACAGAGCAAGACTCCGTCTAAAAAAAAAAATATATATATATATATATATATATATAAAATAAAAAATAGAAAAAGAATTCTCTTCCCTGCATCTCTGTGACTGACTGGCTATAAGGGATGATGTCTAGGATGTTGGGATCTGTCACAGAGATGGAGAATACAGGAGCGGCTTTAGGGGGAATCAATGATGCAGTTTTGGACAGCATAGAAAAACAACGTGTTGTATAAGACTGACACCATCTTGAAGTTAAACTACCATAATGACCGATGTTTTGCTTTAAGAGATGCTCTAGGCCAAGGCATTCCTATACCAAGGCATTCAGCACCAAGGTGAAGAAACAATGCCGGCAGCATAGACAGCCCCTTACAAAAATGCTTATCTAACTTCCCCAGTGGCCACGTGGCCTCAGGTTCTGCAGGGTCTGAGACAGGACCAACTGCACATTTTACCCCAAAAGCTTGCTATATAAAGAATAGTTTGGCTAGGCACGGTGGCTCACGCCTGTAATCCCAGCACTTTGGGAGGCCGAGGTGGGTGGATCATGAGGTCAGGAGTTTGAGACCATCCTGGCTAACAAGGTGAAACCCCGTCTCTACAAAAAATACAAAAAATTAGCTGGGTGTGGTGGCGGGCACCTGTAGTCCCAGCTACTCAGGAGGCTGAAGCAGGAGAATTGCGTGAACCCGGGAGGCAGAGCTTGCAGTGAGCTGAGATTGCACCACTGCACTCCAGCCTGGGTGACAGAGCGAGACTCCGTCTCAACAACAACAACAACAACAACAAAAAGAATAGCTTGTGGTAGGGCCAGTGCAGGGATCCAGCATCTCACAGCTGCCAGAGACATCACTCTGTTTGTGCATCCCTACTAAATGTTGCTTTCTGAGAAACTGGATTTGCCCCCCTCTTTCTTCGGCCTCTCAGTGTCCCGGCCTCTGGAGGTAGGTTTGCACAGGGCTGCTCACTGCAGAACAGACACAGTAAGTTTGAGAGGCCTGTGGATCATCAGAAGGAAGCAGGAAATGTGGGTCTGGGCCTTAGCAGGGAGGTCTGGGCTGGAGAAAGAGAGAAATTAAAGTTATGGCAGTAGAGGGTGGCACCCATGAGACCTAATGACTATTCACAATTTTTGATGTTTGTAGTTGAGGAAACTATGACCAAGTGTGGTGGGCTGTATTATTCCTCAGCTCTTCCTTCCACCACTGCCACGGTCCATAGTGGGAGGGTGCAGTGTATTTCCTTGCCCTACTGAGATTGGAAATGGGTTTGTGGCTTGCTTTGGCCAATGGAACATGGGCAAAAAGAGATAGTATAACTGTGCTGAGCCCAGGCCTTAAGAGGTGTCATGAGTTTCTGCTTGCAGTTCCTGAGTTTCTGCTTGCAGTTCCTGAGTTTCTGCTGTCACCAGGAGAAAAGCATGCTCTGGGGAGCCACTGATCCCAGAATGAGACACACGTGGGGCAGCCCTGAACCCAAGAAGCAGCCGGAAGCAGAGCTTCCCCTGCCACTCCAGCCTGCCTGCAAGCATGTGACAAGAAAAAATGTATATATTGTTTATTAGCCACCTAGATTTTTGAGTTGTTAGACAGCATTATCATTGCAGCTAACCAATACACCAAGGCAGGGGATGTAATCACAGAAGGTCACGTTAAGTCATAAGTAAGTGAATGTGTATTGCTTGGAAATACGTATGAAATAATGTTGAGTAAAATAAGGAAAGTCTACAATATCACAAACAAACCTCGTTACGACTATACAGAAGGCATGTGTGTGCACTGATCAGAGGGGAGGACACTGGGTAGACTGTATGCAAGCAGCTCTCCGAGGGATCGCCTCTGCCCCTCCCTCCCTATGTCTGCAGATACAGGTAGCACGGACTTCCTTCTTGGCCCCTGTGAGGGTGGATGAGGACCACAGCCAACCTGGGCCAACCACCTTCTTCCTAGGAATTGGGAAGCAGGACAGAGATGGGAAGCTGTTTCTCTTGGGGTAGGTGAGCCATAATAATATTCATCTTGGCCAGACGCAGTGGCTCACATCTGTAATCCCGGCACTTTGGGAGGCCGAGGTGGGTGGATCACCTGAGGTCAGGAGTTCAAGACCGGCCTGGCCAACATGACGAAACCCCATCTCTACTAAAAATACAAAAATTAGCCAGGTGTGGTGGCGGGCGCCTGTAATCCCAGCTACTCAGGAGGCTGAGGCAGGGAGAACTGCTTGAACCCAGGACGTGAAGGTTTCAGTGAGTCGAGATCATGCCACTGCACTCCAGCATGGGAGACAGCAAGACTCCATCTCAAATAAATAAATAAATAAATAAATAAATAAATAAATAAATAATATTCACCTTGGTCCTGTTTGATAACCCTGTTCTGTTCTCATCTCAAGGTTGTTCATCCCTGTCCTTGGAACTTGGGAGACTCCCTCATATCCTTGCAGTCACTTCCGCTTTATGCTGAAACTCATTCAACTCAGGTTTCTACCACCAACCAAAGAGAACTGACTAAACAGAATCAGAAGAGAACCTGGTGTTGGGGGGCAGAGGTGCTGGGGGAAAGAAGAGAACCTGGGAGGAAGCAGTAGATGGCATTTTGAATTTATGAAATTTCCTTTGGTAAAGTTAACACAAATAAAGGGGTCTGTTTTTGTTACTAATGTGGCACCCCTCTCTCCCCCACTAAACTGAACACTCCTCAAGGGCAGAGGGCAGGGTCTGATTGCATTTTGCATCTCTAGTGCCAGCTTCAGGTCTGGCATGGACTTGGCCCTCAGCACACTTTCCTGGAACTGAGTTATTCCAGGAAGCCAGGGTTCCTATCACCACCCCATGGTACTGGCTGGTTGGGGTATTGCTAAGTTTTGGCCCTGAACAGTGCCCATGGGCGCCTCTTAAGCACGTGATGAGACAGGTGTCTTCTCTCAACTCTCTTCTTCCTTCCCCCTCCCCTGCTGCTCCTGGAGATAAGGAGGCGCCTCTGTTCTGAGAGGGTGTCATAGGGCTATGTTTTGAAGGAAACTCTATCAACTTAACTGGTAGCTACTCTTCCCAGCAGCGGAGGGGCCCAGAAAAAAAGAGCACCAGCAGGGAGGGGACCCACCTGCATGGGTCCTTCAGTGGCCTCACTTTCAGGGGACAAAACCA
Organism: Theropithecus gelada; assembly: GCF_003255815.1. Classification (NCBI taxonomy): domain Eukaryota; kingdom Metazoa; phylum Chordata; class Mammalia; order Primates; family Cercopithecidae; genus Theropithecus; species Theropithecus gelada. The sequence continues at coordinate 67,500,271 of NC_037682.1, read as the reverse complement.
CCGTGTGAAAGTGTAAGAGCGTCTAGTACTTACAGACCCTGGAGGGCACACCAGAGGTCTCTCTGTCTCTCTCACACACACAGGAACACACACACACATACACACTCACACACAGGTCAGGGAGTACAGCCAGAAAGAGATGAGACTCATGAGCCACCGCCTATATTGGGTTGAGAGTGTCCAGTTTTCCCTCAGGGAGCTTTAACTGGTAGGTTTAAAGCAAGCAGGCACTAGTTCCAGTTGGTCACACTGTGACTGAGAGGTGGTCACTTCCAGTTTACAAGACCATGTCCGAATGGTCCATTTAAAGGAGGCAGCAGGAAAGCTAGGAACCAGCCTGCTAGGTGGGAGAGAAGCCTCTAAGTTTTATCACCAGCCACCAGCTGGAGCTATTCGGGTGGGGCATAGTATTGATTGGAAACTGTGTCAAGGGTGACTGAGCCCTGCTTCTGGTATGAGAACGTTAAATTTAAAAATGAATGCCGAGTACAGACCCTGCTGGGGAAGTCTGCAAGGTCAAAACTCTTTTCGTAATGAGACTAAGGCATCATTTGCCTTTTTTGCTGGGTTGACATTTCCCTGATTGTGCAAAAGCCACGGCGGCGGCCTCCAGTGCGATGTACAGGAAGTCATCGCATTTTTCACTGCCACGCCCTCGTAGGGAAACACTGCCAACATCGACCAGGAAAGTCTTTGACGCAGCAATAAAAATGATCCCATTCACAATATATTGGTCCTTGAATATACATCTTTTTAATATTCTGGGAAGCAACATAGAGCACTTCTGCCATATCCGATGCAGCACAATGGTTGTCTCCAGGAAAAGCATTTGCACTTGTTTGAACTGTGAGCTTAACTAGCCACTTTTTTTTCATGGAACACCATTTTGACTTGAAAGAAATACTGACAGATAAATTATGCTTATGCAGACTTGGGTCTCTGGCAGACATTTTCTCAAGAATGAATAAAATGAATCTGTCATTTCATGGCAAACTGACAGTATTTACTGCTAATGATGAAATCCAAGCTCTAGTGAAAATTAGAATTTTAGAAACCTTGTGTTCACCACTGTGACCTTGGCAGCTTCCCAATACTTAAAGACTTCTCTGATGAGATCGGTACTGATATTAACTAATGTGAGTTTTAAAACATAGTATACTAATATCTGTCAATATTTGGAAGACCTGCATAACTTGGTGAACCATTTTTTTCCAAACAGCCAGTGCACTAAGCTATAACAGCATGCTTGGACAAAAGATACATCCAAAATGCAAAAGAGTCTAACGTATTTTAATGTAACTGAACATAAAAATTTCTTTGATAGGATTTCAGATTCTTTTTTTTCTTTTGAGATGGAGTGCAGTGGCGGAATCTTGGCTTACTGCAACCTCTGCCTCCCGGGTTCAAGTGATTCTCCTGCCTCAACCTCCCGAACAGCTGGGACTACAGGCAGGCGCCACCATGCCCAGCTAATTTTTGTATTTTTAGTAGAGATGGGGTTTCACCATATTGACCAGGCTGGTCTCGAACTGCCGACCTCGTGATCTACCCACCCCGGCCTCCCAAAGTGCTGGAATTACAGGCATGAGACACTACGCCCGGCAGGATTTCAGATTCTAATCACAACTAACCTTCAAAAAAAAACAGCACTTGTCAAGTTTTGGCTATTATCAAAAAAGAATAGCCAGGCTCAGTAGTTCACACCTGTAATCCCAACACTTAGGGAAGCTGAGGCAGGAAGATTGCTTGAGGCCAGGAAAACACCAACCTAGGCAACATAGTGAGAGCCCATCTGTACCAAAAAAAGAAAAAAAAAAAGAAAAATTAGCTGAGTGTGGTGGTAAGTACCTCTAGTACCAGCTACTTGGGAGGCTGAGGTGAAAGGATCACTTGAGCCCAAGAGTTTGAGGTTACAGTGAGCTATGATCATGCCACTGCACTCCAGCCTGGGCGACGGAGCAAGATCCTGCCTCTACAAAATAAAAAAAAAGAATAGCCACAATTATTTGAAAGAGTTGTTAACATACCCCTTTTCCAATTATGTATTTGCATAAGCCTGTATTTTCTTCATAAACTTCACTTAAAACAACATATTGGCTGGGCGCGGTGGCTCACGCCTGTAATCCCAGCACTTTGGGAGGCCAAGGCGGGCAGATCACAAGGTCAGGAGATCGAGACCATCCTGGCTAACACGGTGAAACCCCGTCTCTACTAAAAATGCAAAAAATTAGCTGGGCGTGGCGGTGGGCGCCTGTAGTCCCAGCTACTTGGAAGGCTGAGGCAGGAGAATGGTGTGAACCCGGGAGGTGGAGCTTGCAGTGAGCCCAGATCGCACCACTGCACTCCAGCCTGGGTGACTGAGCAAGACTCCATCTCAAAAAAAAAAACAAAAACAACCCCAACATATTGCATCAGATTAAATGCAGAAGTGTGTTTGAAAATCCAGCTGTCTTCTATCAAGACATTAAAGAAATTTGTAAGCATATAAAATAATGCCAGTCTTCTCATTAATTTTTTATTTTGGTAAATATATTTTTTCTAAAAATGTTGTTACACTACATTTATTATTTTAATTATATAATATGAACATTTTTAAAACACATCAATTTAAATTTATATTAATGTAAACACTAATAGACATAAGACATACAAACAGATGTTCTTTGGGGTCCTCAATAATTTTTAGGCAAGAAAAGGGGTCCTGAAACCATTAAGTTCCAGAACCAGCCCTCTAACGTTGTACCAACTAGTGTTAGACAGCAGGCGGCAGCAGAAGCAACCAAATGAAGGCATCCCCTCTGCATTTCCACAGTTAAAGGTATTGAGTGCCTACTGGGTGTGGCCACACCCTGTGCTGGGACACAGAAATCAATCTGGCAAGTTCATGGTGGGGGTTGGAGGGAAGCAGACCCTGGCAACTGACAATGGTGGGGACAAGGTAGATAGCTCCTGTAGTGAGCATCCAAAGGCTCTGGGGAAGGGTCAGCATGGCGTTATGGTGACCTCAGTTATTCCCACTGGCTGGCGACAACACCTGGTGGGGAGAGGAAGCTTCCAGGATCTGGGATCAGAAAGGAATGTGAAGCTCCCCGGCTTTGCAAGACTGGAGCCTGAGCAGTGACCCAGGAGATTGAGAAAAGGGGTCATGTATCTTTTTTTTTTTTTTTTTTTTAGATAGGGTCTCCCAGGCTGGAGTGCAGTGGCACGATCTCGGCTCACTGCAGCCTCCACCTCAATCCTCATGCTTACCGAGTAGCTGGGACTATAGGCATGCGCCACCACACATGGCTAATTTTTGTCGTTTTAGTAGAGACAGGGTTTCACTATGTTGCCCAGGCTGGTCTTGAACTCCTGGCCTCAAGTGATCTATCCGCCTTGGCCTCTCAAAGTGCTGGGATTACAGGCATGAGCTACCTTGCCCAGCCATGATATCATTTTTTTATTAACTTGACACAGACATTTCCCAAAGCCCCCTCTACCAAGTGAGAAGGGGCCACTTCAGATCTTTCTTTCCTGTCCCCACTGTGGTCCTCACCCCCAACCCCCAAGTACAGCCTCTCTTCAATCCCAGGTCAGCCTCCTGCCCCTCCCTTATTCACAAAGCTTTAACTGAAGCCGTCTTCCAGAAACCAACACCAACACCAAAACCCTCCTCTGCCTCTGCCTTCCCGGCCAGCTGCCATCCAACCATGTTGCCCTGTCAGCTGCCCTGGAAGGGGCTGTCCACCATGTCACCAAGTAAGCCCCTGCTCCTGCCTCCCACCCCACCCACACCACTCTTTCCAAGTCACCCACAGCCCCAACGGCCCACCCCAGAGGACACCTCCGTCCTGGCCTTCCCGGTCCTGGCTAACCTCTCCCTGTACTCTCTTCTCAGTGTCTGCTCCCCACTGTCCTCTTCTCCTCAGAGGAAGAGGGAAAGAGGAAGCCCTCAGAGGGCTCCTCCTCAGGCCCCAGCCCCTGCCCATCCTCTCCATGGTGAGCCACACTTCCCTCCCAGGGGCCACTCCCCCTCTCCTCCCAAAGGCTGTCCACTCCCAAGAGGTGGGCTCAAGCCTGGCCCACCCCCAGAGCTCTACCACAGCATATCCCATGTATCTCCCAATGGTCCCTCAAACTCACTGTGTCCCCAAAACACATCATAACCTTTCCTCATACTTGCATCTCCAGGATCCCCGCCACAGCAAATGGTACCACCAGCTGGGCCCCTGGAGTCACCCAGGCATTTCTAGCTCACTATTGCCCTACGTGGACACAAATCAGTAGCTCGTGCCTCTTTCCCTGTAAATGTTCTTGGATGCCTCCCACCCACTTGGGCCACAGCCGGGGCCCAGGCTCAGACCCGCACCTCTCCTTGTCACCTTGACTCTTAAAACAGGCCCCATTCTGTCTCTCTGACTCAGTGATCTCTGAGACGCACATACGACCTTGTTGTCCCTATGAAACCCTCCCACGGCTCCCCTCACCCTCAGCACAGAGGCCAACTCTTGACTAAGATCTTGTGTGGCGCACCTCCCCCCCGCCCCGCCCCCCGCCTAGCTCTCCAGCCACGGGCTCTCTTAACCTTTCGGCCTTGGTACTACAGAATTGATTTTGGTCTCCCAGATATACATCTTGTACCTCAGGCCTCACTGAACATTTGATCTTTTCATCCTCACCACCTTTGAAGGAGCCACTATTTTATTTTTCTTTTTTTTTTCCCAACTGAGCTAAACAGCCTGAAGGAGTTACTATTTTCATCTCCCTTTTACCCACAGGAATCTCAGGCACAAAGAGGGAAGGTGACTGGGCCAGGATGTGCACCTGGCTCCCAAGCCCACAGCGTCACAACCCACAGTGCCCTACATCCAACCAGCTCTCCGGGCCAGACAAGTGCCTCCAGCCCCTCGCCACTCCCCATTCCACATACACACTCCTACCAAATCCACCACACGTTAAGTCAAGCTACAGCTCAGATGCTCACCCTGCACAGGTGTCCTGGATCCCCTTGGGACCCCTAGTTGACCTCCTTTGGCAATAATCTGGAACATAAAGTTTCCCCCAGGTGTACTGGGGTAGGTGTGGCCCCAGCTCCTATAGCACGGTTTTTTTTTTTTTTTTTTTTTTGAGACGGAGTCTCTCGCTGTGTCACCCAGGCTGGAGTGCAGTGGCGCGATCTCGGCTCACTGCAAGCTCCGCCTCCCGGGTTCACGCCATTCTCCGGCCTCAGCCTCCCAAGTAGCTGGGACTACAGGCGCCCGCCACCACGCCCGGCTAGTTTTTTGTATTTTTAGTAGAGACGGGGTTTCACCATGTTAGCCCGGATGGTCTCGATCTCCTGACCTCGTGATCCGCCCGCCTCGGCCTCCCAAAGTGCTGGGATTACAGGCTTGAGCCACCGCGCCCGGCCTATAGCACTGTTATACATCAGTTGAAGTCAGTTGGGGCCACAGGGTCACTGAGGGCAGTGGAAGGCCAGAGAGGAGGAGGGGCAGGCAGGTGGGGTCCCAGGGATGCCCTCTGGATGTGCATGAGTGGGTAGAGCAGGCTGGGTCCAAGCCAAGCCTCCCACTCCCCTTCACACTCTCTCCTTGCTAATACTCCAGCATCCTCCCAATAAATTCCAAACACGAACCCCATCTAACATGGCCTCTCTGGCTCCCCCTCATTTACCTGACACTCAATGGGAACTTATGCGTGTCATCAGCACTACCCTAGGTTTCTTACGAAAATTAACTCACTTAATCCTTATAAATAGCCTACAAGGTAAGTACTGGGATTATCCCCACTCTACAGATAAGGAAAATGAGGCACCGAGTAACAACAGAGCTAGTACTTGGTAGTGTCAGGATTTGAATCTAGGCCATGCAGCTCCAGAGTCTGTGCTCTAACTGCTCTGTTGTGCAACTCACTTCTCCCTCCCTCTGTCATTTCTGTTGCCTTAAATGCACCTCACTTCTCACCCCCCACCTGCCCATTCCCACTTTCATGCCTTTGCGCTCAGTGTTCCCTCTGCCTAGAAGACGCTTCCCTCCTTATCTTGACAAGTTCTGCTTCTTAGATACCCAAGCATCACCCTCCCTATGAAGCTGCCCTTGGCCCAGCTTGCCCTCCTCCAGCTGAATCAGGCAGCCTCCTCTGTTCACAAAGTACTTGGTACACATTTCCATGCAGACAGCTCTGGGACTGGAGGCCCCTCGATGATGAGGGCAGGTTCTCATCTGATTGTCCCACCCCTAGATACCCAATGTTTGGTATAGGACTTGGTCCAACTCAGGAAACGTTGGTGAATGAGGGACTGGGGCAGAGAGAAATCAGACTCCACCCCTTGCCCTCCAAAAGCTCATAATCTGGTGGGAAAATTGACCCATCAACAGCAGCCCAGATCCAAAGGCATTAGAGTTCCAAGGAGGCACAAAGGGCCTTCAGTGCCACAGGCTCCAAAGGAAGAGGCTGTGCTTGCAACTGGGAGAAGTGGGCAGGGTTCTCAGAGGCATCAGCTTGTGAGAAGGGCCTTGAAGGATGGAGAAAATCCCCACTAGGCAAGCAGGACACACGCAGGAAGGAGAGACAGGGAAAGGACTCCAGGCTGGCAGGGATGGAGACAGAGGAGTAGGAAGGCACGAAGCATTTTAAGGGCTCAATGAGCTCAATAGAGCCCAACCACCCCACCAGACAGGGAGCTGCAGGAGGGCAGAGCATCCCTGCCAATGCCTCACACAGGACCTGCATATATGGATGCAGTGTAAGGATTTGCTGGAAGCAGATCTCCAGGGGTGTGGAGCCTCATACAATTCAGTGGCCCTATCTAAGAAAAACTGAAAAATTACTAATATAAATGTAGATGTGAAAGTGAATGTCTGTCTGCCATAAGAATGGGAGGAGCTGCGTTTAACAGCCCTGGGGCCTGAAGCTGAAGCTGCTGCCTCTGTGTAAGGAAGGTAGAAGGTTCTTGGAAACAGTAGGGCATCAGGCAGAAAAGACTAATGTTTCCGTGCAGCCTTGCCCTCGACCACCGCCCAGACCAGCCACCATGACCACCTCTGTCGTGCTTCGTGGAACTCATTTGCCACCAAAAGGCCAGATTCCCCAGCTCACAAGACTCCCTTCCCTTTGGAAGAGTGGCCAGACGGCAAATGTGGGTGTCTGAGACCTGTTTGCTGGTCACCTCCTGATGACCTTGGGCATGTCTCCCCTGACACACCCCCAGCGCCTCAGAGGTCATGGAGGTCTATTCTGAAAAGCTCCTTTTCATTCTGACATCCTGCTCATCTGACCTGGCTGAGGAGGCTCTCGCAGTAGGGGCAGCCAGAGAACTCTCTGAGAGCCTCATTCATCTCCCAGCGCTGAGATCTCACACGGGCAGGCCATGTACCAGGCTGGGTGGTGGTGGGTGGGAGGGAAACCAGACATGGATCAATCATTACAGAACCTTCAAGCTGAGGGAGCCCAGACCAAAGGCAGGCAGCCTGGGGGAGTTCAGGAAGGCTTCTCGGAGGTGGTGATAAATCTTGGAGTAGGTGCCAAGTAAATAATTGTTGAATAAATGACCCATCTCATGTCCCACCTCTCATGAGAGATGGGGCATTTATTCAAACAATTATTTATTTGGCACCTACTATGTGCCAGGCTCCGTGTTAGGCTCTAGGGATACAGCAGTGAAGAGAACAGGTGGGCATTTGGCCACCTTCAGCCCAGCAGAGAAATGGGAATTAACTCCAGAGAGAAGGGGAACAGCAGGGCAACACATGGAGGAGACAACTGCATGGAGACAGGAAGCATTCTGCTTGCTGATGGAGCTGAGAGAAGTTGGCACAAGCAGAGAGGGAAGTAAGCAATGGGGAGATGAGGTTGGTGGGGTCAGCAGGCAGACAGCAATAACAAAGGGGCTGGAATGCCAGGCTAGGGATGTAGGGCTTGGTCATGCTGGCAATCGGGAGCCAGAGAGGGCTCTGGACAGAGGGAAGGGCCACAAGGTTTCTTAGCGTCAAGTTCAACAGATAAAGGCAAAACTGCCTTCTCCCAGCCCTCAGGCTGGAGAGACCAGTCCCAGCTTCCTGGAGCCAACTTGCCTACTCCCAATCCCTGGGCCTGGAGAACAGAGGGCACCCTCAAGTCCGCAGCCTGAACTTCAGCCTCCAGCTCACCCTCTTCCTTGTTCTTCCAACCAGTCTCTCAGCCATAGTCTGATGCCATTTCTTTTGCAGGGAATGCCCATGCTTCACCCACTGAAGCCTGCTGCCTGCCCAGTGCCTTACCTGGTTCCCTGCCAGGTAGCACCTTTATTCTTCTTTTATAGATGAGGAAACAGAGGCTCAGAGAGGGAGAGTAATCTGTTAAAGTCACAGAGCTTTACCCTAGAATTTGATAGTGATGGGTGGATAGAACTCTGTGCCAGCTGTGTGGTCTTGGGAACGTCACTTAGCCTCTCTGTGCTGAGTCCTCATCTGTGAAATGGAGTACCTATCACAACATAAGGTTGGTGTGAGTCCTGTGCCACCAACATCCCTTAGCTCCCCAGGGCAGTTAGCTGCTTTCAGTTGGCCCCTACCCCACTCCCCCGGGGCACACATTCAACTTTCATTCATACATCAATTCCCTCCAACGCCTTCTCTGCGCCTGTCCCTGTGCAGACACACTGAAGACCGCTCCGTGGCCAAGCACCAGGCTCACACCTGTAATCTCAGCACTTTAGGAGTCCGAGGCAGGAGGATCGCTGGAACACAGGAGATCGAGACCAGCCTAGAAAACACTGTGAGACTCTGTCTCTACAAAAAAATTTAAAAATTAGCCGGATGTGGTGGTGCACGCCTGTAGTCACAGCTACTCCGGAGGCACAGGGTGGGAGGATCTCCTGAGCCCGGAAGTTCGAGGCTGCAGTGAGCCGTGATAGTGCCACTGCACTCCACCCTGGGCCACAGAGCGGGACCCTGTCTCAAAATAACATAACATAACATAACATAACATAACATAACATAACATAAAATGAAAGACGGCTCTTGCACCCAATGTGTAGGGTGGGATGGGGCGGGGGCAGACTGCAGATGCATCACGATTCGAAGTGTGTGTCCTCACACAACTCTCCTCTTGAGTTCATATTTTTAAAAATTGACCACGACGCTCTCCTCCTCGGGGATGGGCGCAGGGAAGGGAGGCTTGTGGAAGACAAATTCGTTCCTTATTTCCAAAAACTTGTTTTTCACCATTTCGTGAAATCTGAATACTTCCCAGACCAACTCTCACCTCTGAGTGCCGAGCACTAGAAGCTGGGCAGGAGCAAGCTGTCGGCGGCATCCCACCACCCAGGAGGGTTCGCTCCAGCGTCCCTGGGATCCCTGACCCCGGATATCCCCCCACGCCTCCACCTTGCCTCGTCCCGGCTTCTTTTCCTACCCTGGCCCCTGCTGCTTCCCCGTGACCCCCGCAATCCCCGCACAGCAGTCCCCATGCCCGTGTCCCAAACAAGCCAGCCCTCTCGCCTCTCCCTCCATCCGGGTCCCGAGACCAACCCCCTCCCCGATTCGGCCCTTTCTGAACTCCCAGCCCCGCCATTGTCCTTTTGTAGCCGCACCTCTTCATTGTCCGCCCCGCCCTCTCCGAGGTAGAGTCCGCGTTCCGCAGGGCGCCGCTCCGCTCCCACCCTCGGATTGGCTCCTGCGGCCCCATGCGCGGGGCCCGCGAAGGGGAGCCGACGCGCGCCCCGCCCCTGCCCGCTGCCGGCCGGGGGCGGGGTCCCTGCTGACTCCGCCCCGTCCGGGCGGGGCCGCGCTGGCTGGCGCTCCGGCGCTGGGCGGCGCTGCCTCGGCTGAGATCGGGCTGCGGCTCCGGTGGGGGTGGGCGGCGGGGATGACAGCGGAGGTGGCAGCGGCGCGGCGTTGAGCGAGCGGTGAGCGAGCTGGGGAAGAGGAGGAAGTGGAGCCGCAGCCGGGAGCTCGGGAGTCGGCTGCCGCGCCGAGGTCCGCCCCGTTTTACAGAGCGAGCTGAGTCGGGACCTGGAAAGACTTCCCCGCGGGGCTCCGGCCGCCGCACCTCCCCGCCGGCGCCTGCACTGCCCTGCCCTGCCCTGCCCGTCCCAGCCCCGCGGTCCGGGGCGTGCGGCCGGGACGCGCGGAGTCCCGGCCCTGACCCGCTGCGCCGGGGCGGCACGCTCCTAACCCAGCAGTACGGGTCCGTGGTTGCAGGGTCGCTCCGCGCCTTTCCATCAGTGAGGGTCGGAGCCGGAGCCGCTACTCCGGAGCTAGCGCATTGTGGCCCCAGGCTCTCGACTCCGGTGCACGGGACCCCGGACGCCCCCAGCCTCTGGCTCCACGAGACCCCAACCTTCAGTTGCCTCCACCCGAGTGCTTCGGACTTGGAACAGCGCGAGTGCCCAGGAAGCTCCGGCCGGGTCGTGCGCTCCGTGAGGGGTCCTAGGCAGGCAGGACAGTCGGACCGAACGGCCGGGCTGGTGCCACGAACCCAGGCTGCCACCTTCCTCCCGCCTCAGGCGAGGGGCTCAGTGCCTGCCCCGAAGATAACACAGGGGTCCCCTTCTGTCCCGTCGGCCCGCGAGAGCCAAGGCTGCAGGTGAGAGCCCCGGATGCGGGGCAGAAGCGGTCCCCGACCCCATCGCAGCAGCGCGGGGGCCAGCGGAGGGAGTCTCGGGGGGAACAAGCAGAGGCTGGAACTGGCTGGGAGGGGGCGCGGGAAGGGGAGGGGAAAGAAAGAAAACGGGCTCTTATTGAGCGCCCATTGTGTGCGGGTCCGCGCCCCGCCACGCCCCGCCTAAGGCTCACTGCTACTCCTGAAATAGGTGTTGTGTATTATTATCGGCGCTTGCAGATGGAGAAACTGAGGCTTAACGGGGCTGAGTGATCTTCTCCTTTCACTGCGGGGAGGAGACTGGGGAAGCGGGAGAGGATAGAAGGGGAAGAAGCAGAGCACCTGAGCGCTGATCCTAAAGCTGAGGAAGTGGCTTTTTTTTTCTTGTCTCCCGCTCCCTGGCCTTGTCACCCCCCAGGAAAGGCGACTCAGAGTTGAGGGCAGAGGTGAGAAGCTTCCTAGTTCCAAAGCTTCTCTCCCTGTGGGCCCAGGATGTGAGAGCAGCAGCTCCTGGCCGTTGTGTGTCAGACTCCAGGGTCTCTAAGACACTCTGGAGATCCTGAGATGTGCTTATCTGTTGGTGAATTCACTGCAGAGATCCCCAGGTAAGGGTCCATCAGAGCTGGAGATGTGACCCCTCTGGGGTGGCTGGAGACATGGCTCACGTGGCTCACCTCCCTCACATTACTAATGGGCCAGAGTGTCAGTTATCCGGTCCTAAAGACGGTGAATCCTTGATCCAGAAGTAGACTTGAGAAAACCTTCGTGAGCATCCTTCAAAGTATCCATACTCCTCCCCATTAGGATCTTCCGGATAGGTGGCTGGGGCTTTCCCTATCCCTGATGTGAGATCTGGGCGACCATGTATGAGGCTGTGGTGAGAATCAGTGTGGTTGGTGCAGGGGCCCCAAGGAGTGCCCGCAACCCCATAGCCTTTGGCCCAAATGGAAGGTCCAACCTAATTCTCTTCTGGGCAGGGAAACCTGCAGGACACCTCTGCCCAGGAAGGAAGGGACCTGCTCAAGGTCTCAAGGCTGGGGGCTCCCAGGGCTGGGGCACAGTCCCAGGTGTCTTGATTCCCAGGCAGGGGATGCTTCTGCTGCCCCCGAGGCATGTAGGGAGAGGGGCGTTGTGAAAGAGCCCTTGCCGTGACTCTGTGGGCTCTTGTTCTGTGTGGGGAAGGGGAGGGGATCTGGCCCTGGTCTGGGCCCTGTGGCCTTGGCTAGGACTGGTTAACCCTAGATGTGCTCAACTCCCTGGAGTCAAGGGGAAACCTCCTTGGAAAGCCCCTGGAAGGTGGAGGAGGGTGGTGAGAGGTCAGTGGAAGTCTGAAGCTCAATCCCTGGGGGTGGAAGGGTCAGAGGAACCCAAAAGAAAAGGTGACTGAGGGGCTTGGGATTCCCTCTACCCCCTACCTCCATCCAGGGATTCAAATCCTCCCTCACAATAATCTCTACATCTAAACAAAGCTCTTTGAGGAAATAATTTCACACCTGTGATCTCCTTTCATGATGTGGAGAGAGCCTGGAACCTGGAGTGAAGCAGAAGAGGGTTGTGGAGTCACCTGAGACCTCTTGATGCATCCATGGTTCCAAGTGCCACCTTAAAATTGATTATGGCAGGCTGTGTGTTACCTGCTCAGTTAGTGGGGCCATCACATCCGACAGTTAAGTGCCAAGGGGTATGTCGTACTTGCCAAGACTGGGGTAGTTATTAACGGCCCAGTCTTGTGTGGGAAACTGAAGCTCAGATAGGTAAAACCACTTCCCCAGGGCCTTTGAGTTTGCTTTTAGAACTGTTTAAGTGCCAACTGCATACCAGGTGCCCTGGAAGTTACCCAGACGGGCTAAGCGGCAGCTTCGAGCCACAGTAACTGGTGAGCCCCAGATAGTGGTGAATCAGACAGACCAGGTGGGCGTGAGTCTACTCTGCCTTGCACTAGCTGAGTGGCACTGAGCAAATCACTTCATCCCTCTGAGCCTATAAAATTAGAATACCTCCTTTAGCAGGTTGTTGTGAGGATTAAATGAGCTACAAAGATGTAGTGCCTGGCCAAATATCTGTTTCTATCCCTATGAAGAAAAGAAAGCTTGAAGTTTGACCAGGAAGTCTAGGGAAATTATCAGACTTGTTTTAGATTAGAACGCAGGATATTGTTGCAGGCTCAGAGACCTGAATTTGCTCAGCTCAGGCTGCTAGTCTCATAGCCTCTAGAATCAGTCTGCTCGGGGACACTGGCAAGGGGCTCTGGATTCTTACCTCCTCCCTTGGCTTCCTGCTGGCAGGGCTGTGGTGCCTGGAGCTGGTGTCCATTCCCTCAGGTCCATTGTCTGACCTCCCTAGGCACCTAGGTGCGGTGAATAATGTATTACTCCCCTCAGCTGGGGGCAGACTCAGGGAAATAGCTCTATGCTCAGTAAGCTTCTGAACCCTACCAGAGGAGGTGGGGGCTCCTGTCTGTGCTGTTAGCAGTCTTGGATATGGAGGGGCAGGCAGGATAGGACAGGGAGAAAGTATCATCTGGCCCCCAACAGAAGAGAGCTGGGGTTGATGATGTCCTGTCTCTCCTGTTGGGGGCTAGATGGTCCCATAGGCAACACTGGGAACCAAGCTAGCTGAGCTAGGATCAAGTGGGCCTCTGATTCCAGAGAGGTGGTGAAGGGGAGGAGTAAGGGGGAGGGTACAGGGCAGAAAGGGGGTGGAGGGGAGGCCCTTGAGGACTGGGGTAACCAGAAAGGCTTTGTCAGGGAGGTGGCTGTCGGGGCAGGAGCTAGAGGCAACTTGCTGCAGAGATGGGGGATCCTGACATCCCTCCAAGAATGAATCCTGGCTGTGCCACCATCTCACTGAGAGCATGGGCAAGACACACGATCCCACCAGGCCTCCATTTCCTCTTCTGTGAAATGAGGGTCATGATGTCCACTTCTCAAGGCTGTTACGGATGATCTTGAGGTCCCATGTGTGAAACACACGGCACTATAGGCACTCAACAAAGGGGTGCCTCATCATGAGTGTGAACCATGGGTGGGCTAGTGGCGGGGCAGGTGGGATAGTGTGGTAAGCCGAGAGATGGGGAGAACTTGGGGCGAGGAGCCTGGCTTGGTGGGGTTAGTGAGGGATGAATGCCCATATGGGAGAGGGCCTTGAATGTTGGACAGAACTCACATTTCAGAAAGCTTAATGGAGCCCCCATTTAGAAGCCTCTGTGGCTCCTTACAGCCTGTAAGATGAAGACCAGGCCCTAGTTATGGCGTTCAGGTCCTTGGTCGCCGTAGCCTCTGCCTGGCCCTCTGGCTCATTGCTCTACACTGTCTCCTAAACACACCACATGTGGCCCCATCGCAGCCCCTTTGCTTGTTCCTCCCATCACAACCGCCATCTCTGCCTCTTCTCCACTTATCTCCCCACCTGTCAAGACCTGACTCAGGTCATAAATTCCCTCAGAAACATTCCTGGATTACCCAACCCTCTGGTCATGCCCCCTCTGAATCTTTAACGTTCAACAGTAATAGTAAAAAATAATACCTACCATCCATAACATTTTACAGTTTGTAAAATATATCCACACAATACTACAGTGATGATATCAACAACAGCTGATACTCTTGAGTACTTACTATGAGCCAGACAATGTGCTAAATGCTTTATAGACACTCTTGTTCACCCAAACTCCCCGAGGTAGCTACTGTTATCCCCTAGAAACGGACTCAGAGAGGTACCTTATCTTTCCCAAGGTCACACAGCTTGAAGGTGGGGAGCAGGGAGCCAAGCTGCATCTGTTTGAATTGTAAATCTGTGCTTAGAAGACGTACTGTCTCCTCACCTCCACCCAAGTACCTCGAAAGCATACTTTGTATGTAAAAAGCCTGGACAAGGCTTTTTCTCAAGGCTATGGAAGGGCAGTGTTGGACTGAGCATGGCACCCAGGAAGGACCTGGGCCCTAGGCTGTGCGCAGGCTGGCTGGCTGGCTGGCTGGCTGGCTGGCTGGGGTGAGTCGGCCCCTCTCTGGGGTCCTGTGTGTCCATGTCTATGGGGAGCAGGGTGGGGTCTGAGCTCCCCTGTAGCTCCAACTTTCTACAGTGTCTTTCGTGACCCTGGAAGGAGGAGGAGGAGACTACAGCACCAGGGCCAGAGGATGTGGTGTGACAGGCAGCTGTGATTTTTGGCCTGGCCACTGTCTGGGCCAGCAGGCTCTGTGGGTAGCTGCCTCGCCCAAAGGAGGGTGGTGGCCTGAGCTGCAGGCAGCATGGTCATTAGCTGGCAGAGGAGACCCTGTGATTGGGAGCTGGCTGGGCCAGGCCAGGCCAGGTTGGCGGGGCTGGAGGCAGGCTGGCCGGGCCACAGTGGGGTCACTGGCAGGGCAGCCAACTTCTCTTCCCTTTGCCCCCTTTGGGGTGGTGGCAAACCCACACTGGGCACCAGAGCTTTGTAGGCCAAGGCTTACCCTTTCTCCTGCTGTGACCATGGGAAAGAGCAGTAAGGAGTTCAACCAGGCCCAAAGATGCTGCCTCCTATAAGCTTCCAGGACTCCTCCCATGCAGGTGGGATCCAGGCCTCCTCTGCTGCTGATTCATGGCCATCTGCACACTGACTGTGGTCTGTGGATTGGGGTTCTGCTTGGTCTGCTTCCCTTGCTGGCTTGTCAAAACTAGATTCTATGTGCCC
This sequence comes from Theropithecus gelada, assembly GCF_003255815.1. Lineage (NCBI taxonomy): Eukaryota > Metazoa > Chordata > Mammalia > Primates > Cercopithecidae > Theropithecus > Theropithecus gelada. Next base: position 67,485,045 of record NC_037682.1, on the reverse strand, counting down.
CCCCCCATCCTCCCCTCCCTCTGAGTGCCTAGAAGTGTGCCTGGCACAGAACCACACCCTCCGGACCAGGGGAGGCAGTGCGAGCTGCCCTGTGGACAGCTTGCTCAACTTTTGCACCTCTGTTTTTTCCCTGTAAATTGGGGCTGATAATAACTGTTATTAAATGAGATGAAGGAAGTGGGGTGCCTGTCCAGGCCTGGCACACAGGTGGGTACTCCATCAGCATGAGTCCTCTTGCCCATCCCCTCAATGGCTTTGGCAACTCAGTAAGAAATTGATGGAAGAGTCCAGTGAGAGATGGCAGGAGGGAGGGCATGCCAGGTAGCAGGGAGGCCTTCTCTTAGGGGGATTTAGCTGGGGTTTGCAGAGACACAGTTCCTACCACCTTCCATGTGAACACTGGTGTGTAAGCAGGTGCTGTTGGCCTGGAAGGGTCCCGAGCTAGGTTCAGGGCAGGGGGCAGGACTGGGATATCTGGGGACTTGGGTTTTCTTCTCAGGCCTACGCAGAAGAAATGACCCAGGTGGGAGAAGCCATCTGGTGTCCAGCTAGCACATGCTGGGCGGAGAGTGTGAGTTCTTCCTTAAAGGGAAGCAGCATTTATTTGGTGCTGCTCACGCATGCATCCAACCAAAATGTAACATAGTTGGAGATTCTGATCTGTGGGGGAAACAACATTAGACAAAGAAATATACAGATGCAAAACTTCCAAATTGTGAGAAGCGGGCTCCTGAGGCAGGGGCCGGTCCCATCTGTATCTGTGGCTGGTGGCACAGGGTAGGGCTAAATGACTTGGGCAAGTGATTTAACCTCTTTGGGTTTTAGTTTTCCCATATGTAAAGTGGGGATAATTATAGCATCTTCATCATAGAGTTGTGAGGGTGAAATGAATTATACATGTAAAGCACTCAGAAAAATACCCAGCGCATTATGAGCACTCAGCGCAGGTTAGCTGTTATGATCTGTATCTGCAGCACCTCACAGAGGATCTTAGAGAAAACAGGTGCTCAGGAAAGGCGTTTGGAGTGAATCCCAGGCAAAGGGCAGCTGCTCTGTGGAATGAATGAATGAACAGCCTGCTAGGGATGGGAGGACACAGAAGCAGTGACAACACAGAATGTGACAGGGAAGGCCAGGGGCCTGGGGTTGCCCAGCGCTGGGTGGGGAGAGGAGTCAGGGAAGGCTTCCTGGAGTTGGTGCCTGTGTTGCTGACTTTGGACCTCTGTGAGGTCAGCACTGAACGAGCTGAGAGAGAAGTAGCTCCTCTCCAAAGGTAGCTGGCAAGGGGGAGTGCTTGGGCAGACCCCAGGACCAGTGGACTCCACAGGCCTCTCACTTCCCACCACCCCACACTGTCTCTCCATCTGTGACATTCTGCTTTCAGGGCATGAGGAAGGCGAACAGGCAGGTGGGGAGGAAGTGTGGGCTGCTGGTCTGACAAGCCCAGCTCTTCCCAGGCTTGTGACCAAATCTCCTACAGAAAAGGATAAACAGGCCTGCTTTGAGTTCTTTTATCTTCCTGCTCCCAAGGCACGCCAGCAAGCAGAGGGGGTCTTCCAGCATTAATCCTGCAGCTGTTTAGCTTTTGAACGAGTGGACTCTTTAAAAAAATGCCACGAAGAATGTGTCTCACTCTCTCACCCAGAAGCCTCAAAGAGAAACTTCTCTCCCACTGACAAGGGAGCCAGGACCCCCCAAGTGTCTTAAAGAAGCTCACCCCAGGGGCAGTCAGATATCGGGGGACCCCTCATGCTGCCTCGATTTGTTGCTGGCTGGGGGGCCTTGAGGACACCCTTATATTTTGCGTGGCTTCTGCCCGTTTTGTAAAATGGGGTCAGGGTAATAAATCCCTTCTTTCCTTAGAGAGGTGTGGGGTAGGGGAGTTTCAGAGGTGGGAAGGGCAGCAGTGGGCATCCAAGCCCATGCCTTTCAAACTTTGTTTCACATTAGAATCATCTGGGAAACTTTTGAAAGTCCTGCAGGCCCCACAATCTCTGGGGCAAGACCCAGGCGTCAGTAGTTGTTGAAGCTCCCCTGGTGATTTCAGTTTGAGAGCCACCTGGCTGCCCTCTGCAGCCTGCCTCCCACAGTGTCCCAAGACAATACTTGCACATCCCCAGGACAAGGAGCTCATCCTTCTGAGGCTACTTCCTCCCCGCAGGACCTCCCTGCCTGGAGAGATGAGGGGAGTGGAAAGACTTGGTAATCCAGTTAACCTGGGTTCCAGCTGCTCCCTGCATGTCTTCTCAGAGCCTTGGTTTCCTCATCTGAAAAATGACAATAACAATCTCTCTGAAAGTGCCACAGAGGCCAGACGAGGCCACACATGGCAAACGTAACCTGACACTGGGCTGGACTGAGACCCTGAACTCCCTGCCCCAGCCACCTGAGGCCAGGTCTCTGAGGTTGGTACTGGTTGGGGTGGGATCAATACCCAGCCCTGGGGCCCTTCCCACTGTTCCCTTTGTCTCTAAGAGATAAGACAAGGCAGTAAGCATTTTGTTTTGCTCAGTTTTGCTTTAATGGTCAAAGTGTCAGACTCTCCTTAACAATGAAGCCTTGTCTGAATCTGCTTGTTTTTCCAACCCGGACACCCAACTGCACCACCCACTTGGGGCCCCTGTCCCACCTGGGAGAACTGCAGAATGTCAGAGGATTTTTTTTTTTAACCTAGGAGGGGGTGTCCAGGGAACGTTAGAGGCCTCTGGGCAAATTCTCGCCAATAACTGACCGCACTTAAGTCATCCAACTCTGCTGTGATTGTGAGCCAGTTCACTAAAATTATTTCAAGGCAGTTACTAGGTGTTGTGCCAAACCCCTATCAGTGCCAGTGAGGATGGCACCAGGCTCAAGAGACCAAAGAGGAGACCGAGAGCCAGCGAATGAAACATGGAGTTTTACTAGGGGCTCACACACAGGGGAGAGAGTCCAGTGGCTGCTGACTGGACCGAAGAACCACAACCACTTGCAGGAAGTGTGCAGTTTGTTTTTGTTTTTGTTTTTGTTGAGATGGAGTTTCGCTCTTATTGTCCAGGCTGGAGTGCAATGGCACGATCTTCACTCACTGCACCCCTCTGCCTCCCAGGTTCAAGCGATTCTCCTGCCTCAGCCTCTCCAGTAGCTGGGATTGCAGACATGTGCCACCACACTCAGCTGATTTCGTATTTTTAGTAGAGATGGAGTTTCACTATGTTGGTCAGGCTGGTCTCAAACTCCTGACTTCAGGTGATCTGCCCACCTCCGCCTCTCAAAGTGCTGGGATTACAGCTGTGAGTCACAGCCCCACTGGCCTAAAAGCATGCAATTTCTATAGCATTTTCACTTAGCACCTCCCCCAACAACTTCCACCTAGCAACCTGCATTCACCCCAAAACAACAGGCCTCAATCCTGTTTGGCCCGCAGGTTCCATAGGATGGGCCGGGAGCTCAGATGTTCCGCATAGATAAGGAATGGATCTCTGGGTTGGCTACTCCCAGATCCCTTAGCTTAGAACCAGACTGCATTCAGGTGCATCTGCCATACAAGGTCATTCTCAGGACTTGCTCAAGTCCAGTTATCTCTGTCCAATATGTCTACCATACAGAAGACAGAAAACTTACGTTGATCCTGGCTTTGTCACTTACTGGCAGGATGACCCTGGAAGAATCATTTTATCTCTTTGAGCACGAGTTGTCTCTCCTGTAAAATGCATTAGTAGGAAGGAATTCCTGGGATTGCCTGAGAAGCAAATAAAATTCTTGGTATGTGGAGCACAGTGCCTACCGTACACTAAGCACTCAAAAGCTGTTGGTGCATGCACTCACTGGGGAGCTGACCCCTACCTCCTGCCCCTTCCTTCACTGGCTGGTCCATGCTCCCTATCTCCCAACCTGCTCCCCTTGCCCCACCAGGCCCAGGCTGAGACAGAGGACAGAGGAGGCCTGCACATGTAATCATGGGCATCCCTTCAAACTGCTCTTCTTTAAGAGCAGAGGAGGCTCTGAGGGCTGGACAGAGGAAGACTACAAAAGGGGCCATTGGTGGCAGTGCTTGGTCTCCTTGCCTTTGCACAGCCAGAGAGGGTGCATCAACCCAGAGTGACTGGCTCAGGCATTAGGCGTGTGACAAATCAACACAGGATAGTGCAGCACTGAGGGACTAGTAGTGGCTGGGAGCAGTTGCCACTCAGGGCTGAAGGAGCAAGGGAAGTGGGCAGCTATAGGGACAGGGGCTGTGGGCCATCAGTACAGGGACCCAGTCAACCCACGAGACCTCACAGGGGATAAACCTCAACTGTCTTTTCTCTTTCCTTCAGTCCCCCATCTGTGCTTCCTGTTGGGTGAACCTCTCTGGAAGCCAGCAGCACGGAGCCCACTACAGTCCACAGAGGTCAGTTCCCAGGGCCCCAGACAAGGTGGAGAGTGGCTCTGGAGAGGCAAACTAAAGACACTTCATCAATCTGTCCCTCGAAAGCCCGGGAGTCCACTGAATACACTGTCCTTAGGACACGGTTTAAAGATCATCTGTTTTTACCATGCCCCTTAATGAAGGAGCTCTCAGCTCTCACCCCAAAGATGAATCAGCAGCCCAGCTGCCACAGACACTTTGGCGAGAGGAGTTTTGGAGTTACCCATCTCTCCATCTCTGCCTCCTCCCCCAAAGCAAGTTACAGGTGGCTTCTGGGGTGACCCTGCCAGGGACAGGGGATCCTCTGGAGTGGAGCAGAAGTCACAGGTAGGCTAGTGTCAGGCAAGCTCAGGTGTACAGAGCAGCAGCCCCAGCCCTGCTGCAACTCGCCCAGCCTGGAGCTGGCCCCGATGTGGCCACTTTATACACCTTCCTTAGAGCTGGGTAGTTATTGCCACAGTTCTGGGGATAGTCCTGAACCCAGAACATGTTGCCCATGTCCCGGGTGCCATGAACCACACCACTCTGAGTTCAGAGGGTCTCCCAGGAGCCTGTGAATGTCAGGTAAGTGGAGTGTGGGGCTGAACAGGCCTGGGACAGGCCATGCAGCAAGTGCCACCAAATGCTGCCGGGCCCTGTGATGGGGAGTCTGGGTGTAGAGTTGGGTGGGGTTGGGGTTCCTGCCAAGTAGGGAGCAGGAGGCATAATGGTGCCAGAGACTAATCCTTGCCCAAGAGGAGGCATGGTCAGGGAAAAGACAGAAGATATGGCACTTTGCACGGAAACCACGTGGGAGGCCCCCACGGGGTGTTGTCTGCAGAGGCACAGCTGGCAGTCCTAGGACACAGAGCCCTTTACAGCTGGCCACCAGTGAGCACTCCCTCTCCTTCCTGAAAGGAACGCCTCTGGCATCTCCTAGCTCACACCTGGGCATCTGAGGTGGCACAGTGAGATGCCCATGGCAGGTGTGGTAACACCTGGATCCTCAGAGACTTCCTGAGAAGTGAGGTATGTGGGCCTCAGAGTCAGAGTTCTGGCTTTAAATCCTGGCTCTGCCTCTCTTGAGTGGAACTTAGAAGACATGGGCAAGTAATTTAGCCTCTCTGAGCCTCAGTTGCTCACTTACAAAATTAGAGCAGCAACACTTACCTTCCGGGCTGGTTTGAAAGTAAAATGACGGCCGGGCGCGGTGGCTCAAGCCTGTAATTCCAGCACTTTGGGAGGCCGAGACAGGCGGATCACGAGGTCAGGAGATCGAGACCATCCTGGCTAACATGGTGAAACCCCGTCTCTACTAAAAAATACAAAAAACTAGCCGGGCGAGGTGGCGGGCGCCTGTAGTCCCAGCTACTCGGGAGGCTGAGGCAGGAGAATGGCGTAAACCCGGGAGGCGGAGCTTGCAGTGAGCCGAGATCCGGCCACTGCACTCCAGCATGGGCGACAGAGCGAGACTCCGTCTCAAAAAAAAAAAAAAAAA
>NC_037682.1:67431685-67478788 GCF_003255815.1 Theropithecus gelada | reverse complement strand
GTCTCGGCCTCCCAAAGTGCAGGGATTACAGGCGTGAGCCACCGCGCCCGGCCTTGTTTGTTTTTTTTTTTTTTTTTTTATTTTTTTTTTGAGACGGAGTCTCGCTCTGTCACCCAGGCTGGACTGCAGTGGCCGGATCTCAGCTCACTGCAAGCTCCGCCTCCCGGGTTCACGCCATTCTCCTGCCTCAGCCTCCCGAGTAGCTGGGACTACAGGCGCCCGCCACCTCGCCTGGCTAGTTTTTTGTATTTCTTAATAGAGACGGGGTTTCACCGTGTTAGCCAGGATGGTCTCGATCTCCTGACCTCGTGATCCGCCCGTCTCGGCCTCCCAAAGTGCTGGGATTACAGGCTTGAGCCACCGCGCCCGGCCAAGAACAACTCTTAACAGTTTTGGTTGGAAACCTTTGCGAAAGAGATTGATCACTTTCTTCCCCTGAACAATGGCAACATGGATGGCTCGAGGGACAGGCCTTAGGAACCCCAACTGCCTTGCTGAGAATGCCGACACGGCTTGACCCCTGTGCCAGATGACTGTGGGCTGCTGCACGTGTTCAACTCTGGTTTCTGGCTCTTCCCACCCTGTCGGTTCCTTTATTCTGCTGCCCACAGACTTGCCTCCAGAGTGCTGTGTCTCTTTCCTCTCCCCTCATGCCTGTGTGTGTGTGTGTGTGTGTGTGTGTGTGTGTATGTGTGTGTCCTTCCCAATTTGCTGCTTCTACCAGTTGGGGACTAAGAAGTGGAACAGTTGACCTTATTAGAATTGGTTCATGTATTCATTCATACCTATTCAACCAGCCAGCCATTGGTAAGCCTGGGTCACACTGGGGATTCTGTCTGTCCATTCTTCCATGCATCCATGTATCCATCCATCCATCTGTCCTGATTGAGGACCTCTGCAGTGGCTTGTGATCAATCAAGACATTACCACACCCTCCTGGCCATGTATGCAGTGAAATAATGATGCACATAGCAAATGCTGGCACAGGACTTGACAGTTTATAATCTGCCTCTGCTGGCATTACCACGCTGAATCTTCACAACAGCCCTGAGAATAGCATTATCCCCATTTTGCAGATGATGAATGCAAAGCTTAGCAGGATGGGGTCCCCCGCCCAATGGCCAGCAGTGAGCACAAAATCACAGCTGGAACTCACTCAGGTCTCTGGCCCACCCTGTTACTTTCTCTCTCCTTCGTGCTGCATTTGGAAGCTGTCTAATGCCATGTTCATTATCTGTCTCTGTCATGAGCTATTGGTAGTGGTGGCTGAGGTTGAACTTTCTGCCTTTGTCAAATGGTCAGTGCAGGGAAGTGAAGGAAGACACTTCAACCTGCAGACCTTGTCCCACCTGGACCCAGGCACACTATCTAGTCCACACTTCCCAAACTGTCCCCTGAGGAACCCTAGTCCCATGGCATGGGAATGGATTTGAGGATGCATGAGCATACAGATTTGGGAGACACTAGGTCACATAAATCTAAACAGGCCTTCTCAGGGTCTTTAATGTATTAATATGAATTGGGGACCCCAATGGGTGGCACAGTGTGCAGCCACCCTTTCCTAAGCTCATTTGAACATGCAACTCCTTGGTCAAAGAGCAGGGTCTGGACACATCATCTTGAGAAAGTACTGTGAGAAGATCTCATGGGCAAACCCTGACCTTGCTGTTTTGTACAAGGAAGGCTGCAGCTAGAGCTAGTTTCCTGGCCCAGGACTGCATTTTGAGAGAGCATCACAGGGAATACTCTTTAGCCCCAGAAAAGGTTCAGTGGTAATGGTGGAACTTCAGGCAGCAGGGGCAAGTGGCAGGTGGAGATATTTTTATTCTTTCATCCACTAAACGAACATATCTCAGACATCTACTGTGTGCCAGGAACAGAGCCAGCACTTGGAAATGCCAAGACAATCTGACTAAGACTCTTCCATTTCATTTTCCCGTGCCCACCAAGGATTTTTAAAGACAGACAAGCCTTAAATACATGCTTTAAAAGGAGGAAGTGATTTGTTAATTGCTCTGGGTCATTACTTTGGGTGGGTGACACATTTACTCAATTCAGTGGAGCTGCACCTTCTTAGTCCCAGGTCCTGAGGGGCAGAGAGTGAGGCAATTCCAGGACCCATTACCCTGGGCAGAGTGCACAGATGTTGCAAGGGAGGTCAAAAGCATGGGGAGGCCGGGAGGAGGAGGGGACGGGGAGGGGAAAAAGTGAGTGAGCTTCCTCCTGGAGTCCATCAGTTTCAGCTTGGGGTTGGGGGGCACTTAAGTGAGGCTCTGCGAAGAAGAGATTGGGGAGTGGGGATGGACGGGCTCCAAGTGGCTGGGAAGGGCGCTCTTCCAACAGCTGGAGCAGAGGTGAAAGGAGGCAGCACATGACACTGCGTCATGAGGACCCTGTAAGGAGCCCGTGGCTGTGGGAGCAGAGGGAGGAAAAGGCGGTCAGATGGGGCTGAAGAAGTTCCTGGGGAGGATTGTGAGGGTCTGAGCTCCAGCTAAGTGGGTACTCACCTGACGAGCCTCTTCAGAGCTGGTCACATTCATCCCAGTGTCCCCCGCACCTGGCTGGTTCCCAGTGGGTGTTTGTGGACTGGCTGGACTCTCCCTCTGTAGGCCTCGGATTCCTCACACTAGTGGTCAAGCGAGGTCACCTGGTACCTCCCTTCCTACCCTGAAGAGCTCTCAGGAGTTCTGGATGCTTGTGCAGGGGAAGGCCTGACCACTCCCCCTGTCCCCTGCCTCAGGGTCCTCTGGGTTGCCCTAGCCAGGCAGGGGCCATGGTGCTCTCAGTGGGGGACAGCCCTCCTGCTGCCAGGGAACTTTGCCCCTCGTGCTTTCTCCCTTCAGCAGTTGACCCCCTGAGCCCAGAAGGACATTCCCAGAAGGACATCCTGTGACTGGGAGTGGCGGTGGAGTTGAGCGCATGCTGCAGCTTAGCACAGGGAGGAAGCTCTGCTTCCATCTATGTGAAAATGGGCAGCCAGGCGCGGTAGCTCACACCTGTAATCCCAACATTTTGGGAGGCTGAGGCGGGCAGATCACTTGAGGTCAGGAGTTCGAGACCAGCCTGGCCAACATGGTGAAACCCTGTCTCTACTGAAAATACAAAAATTAGCTGGGCGTGGTGGTGTGTGCCTGTACTCCCAGCTCCTCGGGAGGCTGAGGCAGGATAATCGCTTGAACCCGGGAGGCAGAGGTTGCAGCGAGCTGAGATCGTGCCACTGCACTCCAGCCTGGGTGACAGAGCGAGACTCCATCTCAAAAAAGAAAGAGAAAATGGGCAAGTGACTCAGCCTCTGAGCCTCCGCCTTCTTGTCTGTTAGTAACTTCCACACTGGACTTTTATGAAGGTTCAACGGGATAAAGTTTATGAACATGGATTGTAAACTGACTTACTCCACAAACAAGTAAACAGTTCTTGCCATTAACAATACTCATTTGTCCAATTTCTATTAATCCCCCAAACCTTTGGACCACTCACCTCTTTTCAAGAAGTGCTCCCTGGCATCAGCTCACTGTTCTCTGTGCAAGCTGCCCCTGCTGGTACATTTTATCCAGGCCAGAGCAATAGGAGCCTCTGAATTATGTACAAGTCGCACACACAGGCCAGAACTGTGTGTCTGCAGCCCTGTCTGTGTTTGAACAGAGAGAAAGATGGTGCTGTCCTTCCTATCTGCTGGGCCCAGGGGCCAGATCCCGCCCCTTCCCTGGCTGCAACCCGGGGGTCTTGGTCTCTGGGGCAGGCTGGGAGCACATGTCAAGAACACCCCCCACACCCAACTTGTCTGTCTTGTTTACAGTCTGGGTCTAACATGGCCTGCCCACATGCAGGAGCCTCTCTGTGTCCTGCATCCCTGGGTGGCTGGTGGGCATAGCGCTCGAGGGGCAAAACAAGACAGTCATTCCACATCCCTTTCACTTCCCTGTTCGTGCCAGGAGGTGTCGGGATGACCAAGATCTTCAATGTGGACACTGCTTTATTTCAGCAGGGCCTCGGGTACCCTCTCTGGGAGGCCTACAGCCTGTCACAGCATGCTGAGTCAAAGCCACCTGCCCAGGGTAGGTGCTGGAGGGACAAGGCTAGGTTGTGCCCAGCATCCCTTCTCCTGGAATTCTGGGGGTCCCTCTCAGTGCCCTTGTTCCTGAGCAGCTCCAGATGGTCCTGGCCCTATGTGGGGGGAGCAGGGGCAGACAGCTGGTGAGGCTGGCACCCAGAGGCATCACAGATCCTCCCTGTGCTTAGACTGGCGTGGGGGCCACAGTGGGGGAGGCAGAGTGGCAGGCAGGGAGAAAGATATACTGGGATATTGATGTAAACCTAAGCGGATTATTTTTAGAAGATCCCAGTGAACAAACATCAATTTACCCCTCCTCCAACTCTCCCCCTGTCTTAAGAAGACGGAGCAGGAACACACCTGGCTTCCTGTCGTGGTTCCATCCCTGCGCCTGTGCAACCTTGAATTTGTGCCTGGGCCTCTCTTAGCCTTAGCTGGCCTCATTTTAAGATGCCGATGATAAGGCCAACGTCACAAGGCTGGTGCGAGATCAAATCAACCCAGTGGGTGGCGTACCCAAGAGGGCACCGGATGGATGGCAGGCCACCAGTTTGCAGGGCAGATCTAATGCTAGGCCAGAGCAAAGTAATTGAATGTTTTTAGATACTTGATCTGTGGTCTCTGTAAGCAGGAGAGAGGAAATTTTTGTCGACTTCCTCAAAATGGTCAGTGCAGCTTAGGCACATTTTTGTACCTTGTGGCTCCACCAAAAGGGCTTCAAAATCACCCAGGTATTTGTTGACCTTTCCTCTGGGACCAGGTAAAGCCACTGGGTGTGAGTCCTGAGTCTGTCATATTAGCCAGGTGACCTGGGCGAGTCCCTTGTCCTCCCTGTCCTATAAAATGGAGGGAACAAGTACCTAATTCTCAGGATCATTGTGAGCTTCAGATGAGAAATAATCCATAAAATCCTATTGGAGAAAAAAAAAAAAAAAAGCTACTGATAGATAGTGGGTGTTGGGGGATGACGGCCCAGAGTGCAGGTCAAGGGCTCAGGCAGCCGAGGCTGAGTGTCCCATCCTAAGGACTGGCAGGCTCTGTGATGGTCAATGTGTGTGTGGAGCCTGATTTGCTTTCCTTAATGGGACAGCTGTTTATTTTTTTTTTTTTTTTTTTTTTTTTGAGACTGAGTCTGGCTCTGTCGCCCAGGCTGGAGTGCGGTGGCCGGATCTCAGCTCACTGCAAGCTCCGCCTCCCGGGTTCACGCCATTCTCCTGCCTCAGCCTCCCGAGTAGCTGGGACCACAGGCGCCCGCCACTTCGCCCGGCTAGTTTTTGTATTTTTTAGTAGAGACGGGGTTTCACCGTGTTAGCCAGGATGGTCTCGATCTCCTGACCTCGTGATCCGCCCGTCTCGGCCTCCCAAAGTGCTGGGATTACAGGCTTGAGCCACCGCGCCCGGCCGGGACAGCTGTTTAATTAGCCTCTGAGTGTTCCTGACAAGTGTCCCTGTGATTGTCCCCAGCATCTAACAGGGTCAACTCTCTCCAGACCATGTGTGTGCTGAGCTGGCCAGCCTTGGGTGTGAGGCATTGACCCACTGTCCCATCCTCTGATTCTTGGCTTGTCACTCAGATGGCCTCGTGGGGCAGCCACTGTGTTGGGGACTAAGGGAACAGGAGACAGCCCTGCCTTAAGAATCCCGGTCTGGGCTGAAAAGGAGGAATGCAGAAAAGGCTCGGTGGCTGTGACCCAGTGGGGCTTGGAGACAGCCAGTGCCCCCCAGCCTGGGAACGATTCTGCCTGGCTCTGCCACCAATTCTCTGTGTGACCTTGATCATAGGCCCTTTCTCCCTCTGGGCCTGTTTTCCCCTCTAAATGATGTTGGAAGAAGTGGTCCCAGGAAGCTGCGGCCTACAGCATAGCAGGGTGAGGGGAGCAGTGATCTGTGAAGCCAGCCCAGCCTGGGGTTCTCAGCCCAGCTCCTGCACTTTCCGGCCTGTGACCCTGGGTAGCCCACCCAGCCTCTCCATGCCTGCCTGACAAGGGTATGCTGGCCCTGCTGGCACAGAGCAGACACTGAACACCCTGCCCAGCAGTATCTGGCATTGGTGGGCCCCAGGGCAGCTTTGACCCTTCCCCTCTTTCTTTCCCTGTTGGTCTCTGCAGTACCCGGAAGTTCCCCAGGGAGTCTTGCCCCAGTGGATGAGGGGTGGCATAAAACAAGTGTTGCTGACCTCAGTGCCGAGTCCACCATGCTGTCTGTGCCACTCCCCTGCCTAGGGACCCCAGGATTGGGTTAGAGCTGGCCATCCTCTGCCTCTTAAGGGCTGGACGGAGAAGGAGAGGGGGGCAGGGGCAGGGTGCCCACTCTAGAGCCCAGCATCCTGTCTTTGTTGGCATCTTGGAACCTTGGTCCTTAGAACCGTGGACTCTTTCAGTTCCCAAATCTTGGAAGCACTGGATCATGGAACCATAGAATCTTGGTGATATGAAATCCAGACTTGGAGGTGGCCTTAGTGGTCACAATCCAAACCTTCTTCCAGCCCAGGCAGCCCCTCTGCAGGCTCCGTGAACACTCTGGCAACTGGGGAGTCATCTGTAGTCCCCTCAGGTAGGTCTTGGACTTCGGTCAGATCACAGAGCTGCCCCTGCCCTTCCTTGTGGTCTTGACTGGCCACTGTGATGCGTGCCTGGGGCTGGTTAGTGCTAATGGACAGCTGGGATGGAACCAGGCGCCTGCTCAGCTAAGAATAGAAGGCTTTGTGTGATTTAAGTAGCAGCCAGATCATATCAGGCCTCCCAGCCAGGCCCCGGGGAGCTTATTAAGCGGGATCTGGGGCCACCCTGGGTCCTCCTAGGTGGAGGGGAAAGCCACTGGACTTCCCCAGGGTTGCTGTCTTGTGTTTACCTGATGATGAATTTTCCTTTTGCCATCAAGTAAGTTCATCCCTCCTCCTTCCTCCTCCCTGGGGCTGGCTGAGGAGCATCACCCAGTGTTCTGGGGGGAGTGTCTTCTGGGAAGAGCTCAAACAAAACAAAGCGTCCCTGAGAGGAACAAACAGATCGATGAAAATGTCTTTGGAAGGGAGAGAACAGATGATGGCGACCTTTTATTGAGTGCCTACTGTGTGCCAAGCCCTTGGCTCAGGATTTTGTGCTCTCGCTGTATCTGACCCTCCCAAGGGGCTCTGAAAGGGTCCTTATCCCCATGATGCAGATGAGACCACAAAGGCCCAGCTGGTACTTGGTGGAACTGATATTGGAACCAAGGACTGCCCTGTCCCGTTCCTTCTGGGGGAGAAACGGAGTTCCTGAGAGCTAGGGGAAAGAGGCAAGAGTCAGAATTCTTGGAGAGAGCCCTAGGCATGGAGGATTTTGTCTCTCTGACTGCAATGATTCATGCTTTACCTTATGTTACAGTCTTTTCCACTTTTGGCAGCATGGAATAGGAGAAACGGTGCTGGACTGAAGGAGGAATTACGGCGCTATCACAAATATAGTAGGTGCAGGCACACGTTGGTTAGGTTTGAATTAAACCAAATCCACATCGGTCTCAGATTTCCCTTCTGTGAAGTGAGTAGAGGCTGCCTGGGGCAGGATCATGAGGCTGCAGCTCCAGATTCCCGGTCTTTTGACCAGAGAGTGTCCTGTTCCCTGCTCTCTGCAGGTCTCTGGTGCCTCTTGCCTCCCCTTGAGAGATTATTCCTAGTGTGAGAATTGGAAGGACACCTAGGAATCGCAGGTCACTCTCTGATGGTACGGACAGGAAAACAGGGGCCCCACAAGGACAAGGACTGGCCCAAGGTCATGCAGTGAGTGGGCCTCAGAGCACATAGTAGGTGTTCAGGAAATCCCTTCTTCCAAGCCAATGCCTACTCTCCTCTGGGGCACTGCTTTTCGGTGGTGATCTGGAGAGCCGGGGGTGGGGCGGGGGGCTGAGGCAGCTGGATCCTGAGAGGGAGGCAGAGGCCAAAGGTCCAAGCCTCTATCTGTAGTGCCCCAGGCCCATCTGTGCTTGCCCAAATCCTGCCCAGCTCAAATGCCCCCTCTTCTGTGAAGCCTTCCTGGACTCCCCTTCCTAATACCCTTTCTGATCTCCCTGTCTACCTCAAGAGTGAGAGTATTTTTTTTAAATTGTATTATTTTATGTTAACAAACATAAAATGTACCATAGTAACCATGTTAAATACAGTTCCATATGTTAACTATATTCACATTCTTGTGCAACAGATCTCCAGAGCTTTTTCATCTTGCAAAACTGAGACTCTACCTATTACACAACTACTCCCCATTTCCCCCTCTTTCTCTGGCCCCTGGCACCCACCATTCCACTTTCTGTTTCTGAGTTTGACTATTTTAGATACCACATATAAGTGGAAACATACAGTATTTGGCTTATTTCACCTAGCACAGTGTCCTCATGGTTTGTCCATGCTGTAGCATGTGGCGGGATCCCCTTCTTTGTTCGGCAGAGCGCTGCTCCATTGTGTGGCTAGACCACATTTTTCTGTCCATTCACCTGTCGATGGACCTTTGGGTTGCTTCCACTTCTTGGCTCTTGTGACAAGAGTGGGGAGTTTTGAAGTTGGATGGGCCTGGGTTGGACCCTGGCTTTTAGCCTCCCTTTAGCTGGGTCTAAGGCCATCCTCACCTGCCACTGTGCCCGGTGGGATTGCTGCAAGGAGTAGAAATTGTTCATGTTGAAACACTTGGCATGCAGCAGGTTTGCAGTGAATAGTAGGTGGGATTCATTCTAGTTATCCACTTTCCCTCTAGGGACAGGTCCCTTTTGCCCATGGCTATAGGACCCACAGCTCACCTGCACCCCATCCATGAGGCCAGCTGAGCACCTGGTGAGTCTCAGAATATTGGAGCTGGAGAGCACCTGTACACAGAGAGGGGCATGGACTGGACTCATCCAAGTTCACACAGCCAGTCAATGGCCATGCCAGGATTCAACTTGGCTCTCCAGCCTGGGGACCTTCCCTCTGCAGTCCCTGAGGTCCGCAAGCCTTGTCCTTAGGAGGGATCAGCTCTCTAGGGGCCTGTGTCTAATCCTGCAGCACTCAGGGCTGGGCGAGGCAGGGGGCTGGGAGATGAACATCTCAGGAGGCTCAAGAGATGAGCATCCGTAGTGGGCGGAGGCCAATGGCATCTGCTAGTCTCCTCTGATCACCTGACTTTCCCCAGGGCTGTGGACAGCGGAACTGCTTCAGCAACAAGGGGGCTCACTTCAGACTCATTTGCATGGTACAGGCTCTCTAAGGTCCTTGCCTCGCACCTGGGAGTTCATCTGCTTTTGCTCACTTTCATTCATTCATTTGCCTATTCCTTCCTTCGCTCATTTATTCAGCAACCACTCCCTGAGGCCTGCTGTGGGCTGGGAGACCAATCAGACCTTGCAGGCACTCAGTATGGCATAGCGGTGAATGGTGTGGATTCTGAGGCTAAACTGCCTGGGTTCAAATCCCAGTTCTGCCAGTTACTACCTCTGTGACCTTGGACAAGTTGCTTAGCCTCTCTGCCTCAGATCCTTCTCTGAAGTGGGGAGAATGATAGTTCATAATTTATATTTGTTAGTTATTGTTGTCACATAACAAATCACCCCAAAACTTAGTGACTTTATATAAGAACATTCATGGCCAGGCGTGGTGGCTCATGCCTGTAATCCCAGCACTTTGGGAGGCTGAGGCAGGTGGATCACCTGTGACCAGGAGTTTGAGACCAGCCTGGCCAACATGATGAAACCCCATCTCTATTAGAAATACAAACATTAGCTGGGCATGGTGGAGCACACCTGTAATCCCAGCTACTCACGAGTCTGAGGCAGGAGAATCGCTTGAACCTGGGAAGCAGAGGTTGCAGTGAGCTGAGATGTCCCACTGCACTCCTACCTGGGCGATAGAGCGAGACTCCGTCTCAGGGAAAAAAAAAAAAAAAAAAAAGCAATCATTATCTCACAGTTTCTATAGGCCAGGAATTTAAGTTGGACTCAGCCTTGGTCTAAGCGCAGTGGCTCTGGCTCAGGGTATCACATGGTTTCTGTCAGATGGCGTCTAGAGTGAGGAGGAGCTGGGGCACTCGGAGGTTGGCCTGGCTTCTCTTGCTCTTTGCATAGTCTCAGGCCTTCCTTTCTCTCTCTGCAGGCTTGTTTGAGCTTTCCCACAGCAAGGCAGCCTCAGAGCAATCACGGTGTCTACATGGTGGTGCAGGACTTTAGCAGGAGTGTCCCAGTGAAGGAGGCAGAAGCTGCTTCACACTGGATGACCGGTCCCTGAAAGTGCCATAGTGTCACCTCAGCCATTACTCCCAAGCCCTCTCAGATTCAAGTGGGGGTGACAGAGACCCCACCTCTCTCCATGGGACTGGTGTCAGCATCACTTTGTAAGAAGACGGTGTAGGATGGGAGACATTGCTGCAGATGTCTTTGGAAATACAATCTGTTACAATTGTGAGAGTTAGATGAGTAAACACAGGAAATGCCTAGAACAATGCCTAGGCATCGTATATAAATGGTAGCTAGATAAAACCAAGGGTGATTTTGACCGTATGCAACTTATTCATGATGTGCTGACTGTAGGATGTGACTGCCACTATGGAAGCCAATCCACTGAATAGCAGCATTTCCCATTTGGGTATTGAGGGATCTATAGGAGTTCACCAGACTGAGGCAAGCAGAAAGGCATTCTACACAGAGAAATTAACTTTGCAAAGGTGTCGAGCTGGAGAGAGGAGTCCCTGGAGCAGGAACTTAGCTCCAGGTGGCAGGGCTGGCCTGAGGTGAGGAGCGAAGGAAGTGACTGGAAAGCCCAGGTTGAGAAAAGTTTTGCATGTAGGTTTTGTACTTAATCCTGAAGGTTCCAGGATGTCCGTCTGTTTCTCAGGCAGCAATATGAGAGGCTTGAGTTCCATCATGAGGAAGCCATTTCTGAGACCGAATCAACAGGATCTTGGGAGATACTGGACTTGGGCGTGTAGGGAGAGGTCAGGACTGATGGGGCCCACTCCCAGGTGTTTGGCACGGGTCATTTACATCGGTTTTGAATGTGATGTGCATACCTAGCCTGGCTTGCTTTCCCTCCTTTTCCAGTATATTAGAAACCTCGTGATTGTTCTCTGCTGAGATTGGCTCTTTGGTAGGGGAGGGCAGAAGTGTAACTCCCTCGGCAGAGGGGTCTGGAGGAGCCTGGCAGGGCCAGTGGCCTCTTCCTCTGCCCCCAGCCCCGTCTGTGGAGAGTGGCTCCTGCTCCCTCACCCCCTCCTCTCCCAGCACCCCTCCCCACTCTGATCACAGCCTCGAGTCCAAATGAAACCAGCCAGACTGTTCAGGGGACTGTTGCCACGTCTCCCTGAGCCCTTGCTCTGGAGCCCCGAGCACCAGCCTGGAACCCTGGCTGAGCCAAAGGCGTCACCCCTGGAACAGGTAACTCTGAGCGAGGCCATGGCCCGGGTCTGTGTTTCCAGGATGTTTACGTTCCTGTGGACCTGTCTTTGCACGGCTCCATGTACTTCCGGGAGCCTGTGTGCTCGCGCCAGTGTGCCCACTCGTGTCACCCGTGTCTGTCCGTGAATATGTGCCCTCTGTTTTTTTGGATGTCTCTGTGTGTTCGCGTGTGTTTGCACAAGTATGAGGTGGGCCTCTTAGGCTCTCTCCAGGGCCCCCATGGTATCTCCTCATAAATGGCAGGCAGGTTAGGGTGCTCTGAAGGGGCCTAAGTGCGAGGAGGGGCTGAGCCAGTGGATAGCCCTTGCCCCTGGGGGCCTGTGGTCTGAGGGAAAATCCAGACCTCACCAATGTGGCACACTCAGCAGAAAAATACAAATTTCCAGATTTGAGAAACCTCTTTGGGAGCCCTCATGCTGCACTTGGCCTGGATGTTGGGCACCCAGGGTTAGACAAACCCTGCCCCTACCTTCCAGAGCCAGCCCAGGCAGGCAGCTGTGCAGTTGGACACTAGCGTGGCTGCTGAATGGATGGCTGTACAGGGCACATGAAAACAGGTGAAGGCATGCTCGGGCCTGCTGGAGAGTCAGGGAGGGCTTCCTGCAGGAGGAGTTTGAGTGGCGACTCCAGGGCTGTTTGGGGATGAGAGGAAGGAGATGGAGAACAGAGCTGGGCTTGGCGTCAGATGGCACTGGAGGGTTTGAAGAGGGAGATGGGGAGGGTGATTCTCATCTTCCAGGCCTGGAGGTTGGAGGGAATGGAGGTGCCTTGAAATGCGTGGAAAGGGAGAGGAGTTCCCATTTGGCCACTGTGGGTGTGAGCTTCCTGTGGGGTGTCCAGGTGCAGGTGACCAGAGGGTTGCAGGATACTTGAATCTTGAGCTTGGTCCAGGCAGAGACGGGTGGTTGAAGCCATGGGGTGGATGATACTGCCAAGAAGGATATGGTGGGCAAGGGAGGGAAAGGGGGCTTAGGATTGAGAGCAGCAGCATTCAGGTGTGGGCAGAGAGACAAGCCAGCAAGGGGCTGGTGAGGTGGGGCCAGAAAGGGGAACGAACAACTGGGCAATCAATGTCCCGCAATCCAAGGAAGGAGACTGGTTTTAGGAGGGCGAGTTCTGCAGTGTCAGCTGAGGATGGAGAAGTGCCCCGTGGATTTACCCACACAGAAGCCATTGTTGAACTTGGTGGCAGCAGAGGGTATAATGGGTTTTGCAGTTTGTGGGAGGAAGTGGAGATATGGGTGTAGACAATTCTCAAGTTTGAATGAGAAGGAAGGAGAGAAAGGGAGGAGAGCTGGGAAGGGGTGCCGGGGATGAACTGCATGAGCCCCAGGCTGCTCATTGCTGACTGGAAGGAGCCAGAAGAGGAGAGAGGAGAGGCCAGAGGGAGGAGAGAGGGTAAACTGGTCATCTGTAGACACCCGCCTAGTCCTCTGCCCGCGGCAGGGAGGGTGCCTGGAGGGGGTGGTGCTTTCTGGAGGAATGGTTGTGGAGGGCTGAGGGTGGGGGAGGTGCAGTGCTGGGCGGGTAGCCTTCAGTCCTGCCCTGACCTCTGCCAGTCTTCGCATCTGCAGAGTAGGGTGGTAGCAGCCACCCTGGGGCGTGGGGAGGATCCCAGGAGGCAGAAGCCCCACTAGCTCAGAGCATCCTCATAAACCAGGTTCAGGTCAGGAGTTGAAGCTCAGGGCTGGGCGGGGTTGGCCTCTGGTGGTTTTTGCATCTTCAGTGCTCACCAAAGCTGTTTCGTAGACACTGCAAACAAGAAAGGCCTGGGAAGGTCAGGATGTGGATGGCCTGCTTCCAAAGAGGCCACACCCAACCCCATCTCTGGGCCCAGCTCCCAATTACAGGGAAGTTCTTCCTTTGGGTCTAGCCTAAGTTTTTCCCGCTGTGCATTCCCTTCTGGTGAACTTGTTCAACCCTGCTCCATGGAGCCAAGCCTATCAGCCGACCACTTGGAGTGGTGGCCAGTGTTTTTACAACTTGTTTTCATGAAGATTATTTGAAGTCTCCTTGCATTCCCAGAATGTCAGACCCGCCCTGATTCACAAGGATTGACCAAAACAGGGTCTGAGCCAACCAGAGGAATCTGAGGACTTAGTCATACCCCTTGGATCATCTGCACATTCCTTTCCTTCCAGTTAAAAAAAAAAAAAGGCCGGGCGCGGTGGCTCAAGCCTGTAATCCCAGCACTTTGGGAGGCCGAGATGGGCGGATCACGAGGTCAGGAGATCGAGACCATCCTGGCTAAACCGGTGAAACCCCGTCTCTACTAAAAAATACAAAAAACTGGCCAGGCGCGGTGGCTCAAGCCTGTAATCCCAGCACTTTGGGAAGCCGAGGCGGGTGGATCACAAGGTCAGGAGATCGAGACTATCCTGGCTAACATGGTGAAACCCCGTCTCTACTAAAAATACAAAAACCTAGCCGGGCGCGGTAGCGGGCGCCTGTAGTCCCAGCTACTCGGGAGGCTGAGGCGGGAGAATGGCGTGAACCCAGGGGGCGGAGCTTGCAGTGAGCCGAGCTCGCGCCACTGCACTCCAGCCTGGGAGGCACAGTGAGACTCCGTCTCAAAAAAAAAAAAAAAAATACATAAAACTAGCCGGGTGAGGTGGCGGGCACCTGTAGTCCCAGCTACTAGGGAGGCTGAGGCAGGAGAATGGCGTAAACCCGGGAGGCAGAGCTTGCAGTGAGCTGAGATCCGGCCACTGCACTCCAGCCTGGGCGACAGAGCGAGACTCCGTCTCAAAAAAAAAAAAAAAAGGAAAAGAAGAAGAAAGAAGGAAAGTTAGCCTAGATGACCAGGAAGGGACAGCGGTATTTGGGGATGTAAACAAACTCAGATGATGCTGGCCATGGATGAAGGGGTGGGGCCTGAGGGGTCAGTGCTTGGCTTTGCACGTGGCAGACGTCAATTCAAGTGCATGTTCTGCTGCTTGTAAGATGGGGATCTTTCACAGGATACTCTTCATGTCTCTGCGCTTCAGTTTCCTCATCTCTGAAATGGAAACATTGATGGCACCCACCTCAGACACCTGAAGCAGACCTAGAAGCAGACCCTGAGGCAAGGATTCGTGTGACAGTGATTCATTAGGAAGCTTCCCTGCTAAGGGAAACCTGCTAAGGGAATAGGAAATGTAGAAGCAGAAAGAGAAAGAGAAGCAAGAGGCTATTTCCAGCCAAGCTCCATAGAAGAACTTTGGCTTTGTCTTCCAGAGGAACTCTCATGGGGACACTGTAGGTCATACCCTAGGGCTGGCCCTCCAGGGGCAAAGATGCTGGAGAATTCATACCTCTCCCTCCTGAGTCAACGGATTATATGAGATAAAGCATGTAAGGTGCTGATTGCCCAGGACCTGGCACCAGCAAGTGACGGCTATGAGAAAGGGGTGTGCAGAAGGGGAAATCTCAGGCTGTGTGGTCAGCAAGGGGCAGTGCCTTCTGAGAGCCTGCCTGTGCTCCACTGCTCCTGTAGCCCCAGGTCTTTGTCTGTCAGCTTTTAGAGGCAAAATCCCACAGAGCTCCCGCCCCCATTGTTCTCCTGGATGACTTGGCTTTGGGCAATCTCTCCAGTCAGTCCAGGTCCCTCCCAGCCCTAGAGGCCGGCCCTGGTGCCCTGCTGTAGTTCTCCCTTCCAGCCCACCCACCCAGCCTGGAGGGCATCAGTGATGATTACGAGGTGGGACAAGGCTTAAGGACAGAGATTAGTTCAAGGCCATGGAAGCACCAAATGCTCATAGAGGAAATCGAGGCCATTGTGGCCCATCCCAGCCTGAGTCGAATTTGGATTTGACTTCTCTTCGCAGCCCACCCACTCTGTGTCTCCATAGAAGGTACTCAGGGATCGCTTGGGGGAACTTGCGTAGGTCAGCACATTCCAGGAACAAATAAACAGGTTGCCCTTCCTGGCTGTACTGACTAAATCCTAAGACTCCGACTATGTGACTCTCACTTTCACTGGTGATATCGGGCTGAGTTAGCCCTCATGGGACCCACTCTTACCCTTCTCCTGTCCGCTGTGATATCACAAGAGATGTTACCCATGATCTGGCCTCCCCACTCAGGCCTCTGGGAGTCAACCTCCCCCTCCACTCCCCCCACCCCCAACAGACCATGACAGGCCTGGGTGCTAGTCCACACTCTGTCACCTGCTGTGTGACCTTAGCCAAGTCACCTCCCATCTCTGAGCTTCATGAGGTACCCTATGTTTGTAACCAGTTTTGTATGTGCTCACCTAGAAATCAGCCGATTGTAACATGGTGTTAATCCCTGCTTGACGCAGTGGATGCCCAGAAAGGTGAAGTGATTTGCCGGTGATCACACAGCAAAAGGGCAGAGAGGGCTAGGACCTGCTTCCAACCCCACGGCCAGTTAAGTGAGCATCCTACTCTTTTATCAGCTCTGCTCTGGCCCCCCAGCCCCTCTTTGATTCAGAACTTGAATTAAGCCCCTAGTGGTCAGGATGAACTGAGCCAGGCACCGAAGTGGTCAGTCACTGCTGCAAACTCATTAACTCATTTGATTCCCATGTATTGGGTACCTATTGTATAAGGGGTTCTGTGCTCAGATAAGTACAGTTTAACTTTCACCAGGTTTAACATAGAATCCACTGCAAAGGCTTGAGCACCTGCAGGTGCCAAGAGTGAGGGTGCCCTTAGGGTGGTGGTCCCAGAGGAGAAAGTGGTCTAGAAAGTCTAGAGCCCCCTCACTGTCCAGGAGGCAGGCAGGGAGTGGCTAGGTTGGGGAGGTGGATGTCAGGGAAACAAGTTTGTTCACTCCTGGGTATTCACTGCTGCCTGTGGTGGGTCCAGCACTGTGCCAGGCTGGAGGTGAGGCTGGGAGACAGCTTTGATTCACCGTCAAGGCCTCCACCCCTTACGCGTCCTGCCGCCTTTGTTCACACGATGCGCTTGGTGTGTTTGTCTACACCATTAGCTTGTGGGCTCGTCCAGCAGGGGCTCCGTCTGTCTGCTGGGCCTACAGGAGAGCTTAGGAAATGTGTGTTGGTGACTAGATTTTTGGTGTCTAGACTGGCTTGGTAGTAAGAGTATGAATCCAGGAGACCCTAAATCCCCTCGAGCCTCTGTTTACCATCTATAAAAAGTATCTACTGCAGCCAGGCGTGGTGGCTCATTCCTGTAATCCTAGCACTTTGGGAGGCCGAGGTGGGCAGATCACTTGAGCTCAGGAGTTCAAGACCAGCCTGGGCAACATGGCAAAACCCCCTCTCTACAAAAAAATACAAAAATTAGCCGGGTGTGATGGCACATACCTATAGTCCTAGAGACTCAGGAGGCTGAGGCGGGAGGATTGTTTGAGCCTGGGATGTAGAGGTTGCAGTGAGCCATGATTGCACCACTGCACTCCAGCCTGAATAACAGAGCGAGACTCCATCTCCAGAAAAAAAAAAAAAGTCTGCAGTGGGAAGCTAAGAGGAGTAAGATAGCACACATAGAAACCTTGGCCTTGTACAGAGAGTATGTCCAGCCCTTGTAAATGTTGGGCAGTATTAACAATAGGTGGGGCCGGGCGCGGTGGCTCAAGCCTGTAATCCCAGCACTTTGGGAGGCCGAGACGGGCGGATCACGAGGTCAGGAGATCAAGACCATCCTGGCTAACATGATGAAACCCTGTCTCTACTAAAAAAAAATACAAAAAACTAGCCGGGCGAGTTGGCGGGCGCCTGTAGTCCCAGCTACTTGGGAGGCTGAGGCAGGAGAATGGCGTAAACCTGGGAGGTGGAGCTTGCAGTGAGCTGAGATCCGGCCACTGCACTCCAGCCTGGGCGACAGAGCGAGACTCCGTCTCAAAAAAAAAAAACAATAGATGGGCCCTCGGCACTGTGCCAGACTGAGCAGGAAACATGAGGGAGATGGGGTCTGGCCCCTGTTAACAGCTACTACACACTGTACAGTTTACACAGCCCTGTTACGTCCTGTTCACTGGTTCTCCCTGTCATCCCAAGATGGGATCTGGGCAGGTGCCAGTATCCCCATATGACACAGGAAGATGTTGACCTGCCTTCCAGTGGCCAAGCCAAGAAGAAAAGCCAGGTCTCCTGGCTCTCAGTCTCCTGCTCACTCCTCTGCTCCCCCACCTCCCGAACTTGCTTCCTGCTCTCTGGAAGCTCCTTGTGAAAGATGCTAGGCAGGGCAGTGGGCAAGGAATGTGGAGATTTGCCAGCCCAGGTGTTGGGGGCTGAGGGCACATTGTGGTGGCTTTAGCCCAAAGTAGGTTACTGTGGCTAGTAGGTCCAGAGTAAGGGGGCAAGAGGAGAGGTGAGGGAGGGGGACTGAGTGGGGATGAAGAGGAGGAGGAAAATAGCTGTGGGCTATAGGTCACCAGGACCACTGCCCAGCTGGATGGCAGGGGGCTACTAGCCTGGTGCAGCAGAGGCTTCTGGGCCCTCCCAGCCTAGCCGGCTCCCTTTCCAGGGGGATGGTGTAACAAGAACTGGGGATGGAAGACCCTGGGCACCCTGGCTCCCCTGCAAGGTGGTGTTGGAGCTGAAGGGACTTTAAGGAGTACAGGGTCTGTGGGAGAGGCCAGTCAAGTTGTGGTCACTGCCCCTGAGGAAATTTGAGTGCTTACTGCCCTGGAAATACAGCCCCACGCACAAGGCGTAAGCATAAGGACCTTCCATGTGGAAAGCACTTGTGAAAGGCGGACTGAGGAAGGCAGGGCTGGCTGGCAGACATGCAGTTGCTCACAGATGTGAGGTCACCAGCATGGGTGACCTGGGCCCCGCAACATAAGAGGTGGTGGGTGGGGAGTGGACGGGCCCCTCCTAAATTTGGAGAACTGAGAGCAAAAATACAAATAGAGATCCATGTATCTTTGTCAGATATTTGAAGGTTGTAAAGCAAGCCAGGAGACTGTTAAATAAAATAGATTTGATTTTCCCACCTTGACAAATATACCTTCACAATGTACATTGAAATACGTACATTGTGTACTTATTTACATTGTGTAAAGTTTAGTTTTATTTGAGAGTGATAAAATATCAAGAATGTCTGAATTTAATTATTGCACATCTCGGGTATATTGTTGTTAAGCTGATGATGTTCAGATATAAAAAATAAGACTTAACAATTCTTTTTTTTTTTTTTTGAGAGAGTCTCACTCTGTCACCCAGGCTGGAGTGCAGTGTGGTGTGATCTCAGCTCACTGCAACCTCTGCTTCCCAGGTTCAAGTGATTCTCCTGCCTCAGCCTCCTGAGTAGCTGGGATTATATTGAATATATATTTGAATTATATATATATATAGTGTATGTGTGTGTGTGACAGAGTCTCGCTCTGTTGCTCAGGCTGGAGTGCAGTGGGCATAATCTTGGTTCATTGCAACCTCTGTCTTCCGGGTTCAAGCGATGCTCCTGGCTCAGCCTCCCGAGTAGCTGAGACTACAGGCACGTGCCACCACACCCAGCTAATTTTTTGTATTTTTAGCAAAGACAGGGTTTCACCATGTTAGCCAGGATGGTCTTGATCTCCTGACCTTGTGATCTGCCCGCCTCGGCCTCCCAAAGTGCTGGGATTACAGACGTGAGCCACTGTGCCCAGTCTTTATATGTATTTTGTTATTGTTGTTGAGATGGAGTCTCACTCTGTTGCCCAGGCTGGAGTGCAGTGGCATGATGGTAGTGCACTGCAACCTCTGCCTCCCTGATTCAAGTGATTCTCCTGCCTCAGCCTCCTGAATGGCTGGGACTACAGGCGTGTGCCACCACACCCGGCTAATTTTTTTTTGTTTAGTAGAGACGGGATTTCACCATGTTGGCCAGGCTGGTTTTGAACTCCTGACCTCAGGTGATCTGCCTGCCTAGGCCCTCAGAGTGCTGGGATTATAAGCGTGAGCCACAGCATGTGGCCATCAAATTTTGTATACTTTAAATACAAACACATTTTATTTTTAGTACTTTAGATTATTGCCATCAACAGAACACAAGTGATGAAAATCTTGATTATAACAATATAATTAGTGATCTTGCTAAAATAAAGATTTTATGAAATAAATAAAAATGAGCTGTGGCCAGTTGCAGTGGCTCACACCTGTAATCTCAGCACTGAGGCTGAGGCAAGCAGATCACTGAGGTCAGGAGTTCAAGACCAGCCTGGCCAACATGGTAAAAACCCATCTCTTCTAAAAATATAAAAATTAGTTGGGCATGGTGGCACATGCCTGTAATCCCAGCCACTTGAGAGGCTGAGGCAGGAAAATAACTTGAACCTGGGAGGCGGAGGTTGCAGTGAACCAAGATCTTACCTCTGCAATCCAGCCTTCTAGCCTGGGTGACAGAGTGAGATTCTGTCTCAAAATAAATAAATAAATAAATAAATAGTAAACGAATGTAAATATAAACATAGGCAAATTTATTTTATGTTTTCAAGAGGGTTTTTATTCCATAAAATGATCTATTAAAATGAAAACAATACCCATCACAATGAATGAAGATCAGGTTTTTAAATAAAATCTTTAAATAGACGTGAAATATTAATTCAATTTTTGAAAATTTTATAGAAATGAAACTATTCACAGTTCTAGTATTCAATGTCCATCTAGTTGCAAATTTAAAGAATTAATACCAGACTTCGTGTTACATTAATGTGAGTTGCAG
The DNA here is from genome assembly GCF_003255815.1 of Theropithecus gelada. Taxonomy (NCBI): domain Eukaryota; kingdom Metazoa; phylum Chordata; class Mammalia; order Primates; family Cercopithecidae; genus Theropithecus; species Theropithecus gelada. The sequence goes on along the minus strand of NC_037682.1, from coordinate 67,458,736 downwards.
AATATTATAAGATGTTCCTCAGCCACCATGTGCATTTTTGTGAATATCACACTAATTCATGAGTACTTTTAGAACCACAAATTGGAGCAGGAAGAAATGCCAAAATAAAGGATGCACAGCAGGACTGGAATAGAGATGCTTGCTTATGCAAGAAACTCGTGCTCGCTGCTGTCTGGGAGGAAGGCTTTGACAAGCTAACTTGTGTCTCCCTTGTATATTTTTGCCATTCAGGCCCCCCCGCTGCACCCCTCCCCGAAGCAGCATCCATCTCCCCCCTCAGCAGCAACACGACCCGTAGACCTTTACAGCATCTTAACAGAATCACCTTTTGTTCTTCAAGTTCAAGAAATGGAAAGGCCTGGCATGGTAGTGTGCCTGTAGTCCCAGCTACTCGGGAGGCTGAGGCCAGAGGGTTGCTTGAGCCTGGGAGTTCAAGCCTGTAGTGTGTTATGACTGTGCCTGAGAATAGCCACTGCACTCCAGCCTGGGCAGCATAGTAAGACCCAGTCCCCAACTCATGCCTTAAAAAAAAAAAAAAGAAAAGAAACAGAGAAGAGTTTAACTGGAGCCTTACAGGTGTTAATCAGGAGCGAATGTTTAGGATTACAGGTCACATGAGTGTAATGTGACAGAGGCTCCTGTGTACTCTAATGAATTTATTTGTGAGGGTGTGTGTGTGTGTGTGTGTGTGATGTGTGGGGGTCCCTTTTCCCTGTGTAAGGGTGTTCGGGGGGTGAATCTTCTTGCCAATAAAGAGTTCTCTATCATACAGTGAACAATAGACAAATGATAGATCTTATGCTATAGCTAGAGTTTTACATCTAGGTATCTTTTTTTTTTTTTTTTCCAAGACAGAGTCTCGCTCTGTCGCCCAGGCTGGAGTGCAGTGGCTGGATCTCAGCTCACTGCAAGTTCTGCCTCCTGGGTTCACGCCATTCTCCTGCCTCAGCCTCCCGAGTAGCTGGGACTACAGGCGCCCGCCACCTCGCCCGGCTAGTTTTTTTTTTTGTATTTTTTAGTAGAGATGGGGTTTCACCGTGTTAGCCAGGATGGTCTCGATCTCCTGACCTCGTGATCCACCCATCTCGGCCTCCCAAAGTGCTGGGATTACAGGCTTGAGCCACCGCGCCCGGCCCCATCTAGGTATCTTAATTCACTCATTCATTTCACTCATGTGCATTTGTTCATTCACTTAAAACCCTATATTTGCAAGGTGCAGTGGCTCACGCCTATAATCCCAGCACTTTGGGAGGCCAAGGCGGGTGGATCACCTGAGGTCAGAAGTTCAAGACCAGCCTGGCCAACATGGTGAAACCCTGTCTCTAGTAAAGATACAAAAATTAGCTGGGTGTGGTGTGTGCCTGTAATCGCAGCTATTCAGCAGGCTGAGGCAAGAGAATCACTTGAACCCGAGAGGCAGAGGTTGCAGTGAGCCGAGATTGCACCATTGCATTCTAACCTGGGCAACAAGAGCGAAAGTCTGTCTCAGAAATAAAATAAAACCCTGTATTCACTTGCTGCAACCCTTCATTTCATGTAGATTACCAGGCTATAGCAGTCTTTTAGTGCAGTCCGTGATCCTATGAATGAGGATCAGAGAGGGTACTGATACTGATGTACCTAAGACGCACAGCCAGTCCACAGCAGAAAAGTCCTCAGGCCAGGCAGCAAAAAGTGGAGGGTGAGTGTCAAGTTTGAATGTCAGGTAAAATCTGAGCAGATGTTGCTGTGTCCCAATCAGCTTCCCTTCCTTCACCAGCTTCCACTACTAAGCCATCTGCCCCAGGGCACTGGGGGATCCTGCAGGGAGTTTCTGCTTGAAGAGCCTCTTCCTGTTTGGGGCCGAGCACTTCCTTCAGTGACTCACAGCCTCCCATTGGCCCCGTGCTGGGAAGGCAAGGTGGGAGTGGAGCCAGACCCGGGCGTGTCACCCTCAGCCTGAGACCCCAGCTGGGTGACCTGACACAGGATAGTGGGCACAGGCTGGAGGGAGGAGGAGGGGAATGGCAGGAGGATGTGAGACCATTCTGCCTCACCCAGCCTGGTGGGCAGGATGGAGAGAAGACAGAGTGGGGATGGGGACGGCCTCCACGTCCAGCCAACCCCACAGGTAGTTTCCCGGGCAGCTGTGGGACCAGGTAAGGCTGACAGCAGAGCTGAGAGCCCTGAGGAGACTCTGCGGTACTTTCTTTTCTGACAGGCCGTAAGGTGTGGTGGAAGGAGCACTGGGACGGAGTCATGGACTTGTATTTCTCACACCAACTTTCTGGTGGTCATTTCAGTTTTCTGCCCCTATCTGGGCCTCAATATCCATGTCTGTCTGATGGGGGAGCGGTTTGATGGCTGTGACGTTTATGCAGCTTATAGGTTTGAGCTTGAATTCTGGCTCTGCTGCCTTGCTGGGTGTGTTCACTTCTCAGAACCTCCATTTCAAAATCTGAAATAATAGTCACTTTAAGTGTTTTATGTATGGTAACTAATTTAATCCCCACATTGACCCTATGGGGTAGGTTTTATTAGTCATAGTATTTTATACCTAAGGAGATTGAGGCACAGAAAGGTTAAGTAATTTGCCCAAGGTCACACAGTAAGAGCCAAGATTCTAACTTGTGTAGTTTGACTCCAGGTCCCATGCTCTTGACTCATTCTGGCCTTGTTCCTCAAATTGTGGTCCAGGGACCTGCAGTATCAGCATCACCTGGGAGCTTATCAGAAATGCAGAATCTCAGGCCCCAGCCTAGACTTACTGAGTCAGACTGCATTTTATTTTATTTTTTTTTTTATTTTTTTTATTTTTTTTTTTTTTTGAGACGGAGTCTCGCTCTGTCGCCCAGGCTGGAGTACAGTGGCCGGATCTCAGCTCACTGCAAGCTCCGCCTCCCGGGTTTATGCCATTCTCCTGCCTCAGCCTCCCGAGTAGCCGGGACTACAGGCGCCCGCCACCTCGCCCGGCTAGTTTTTTTTTTTTGTATTTTTTAGTAGAGACGGGGTTTCACCGTGTTAGCCAGGATGGTCTCGATCTCCTGACCTCGTGATCCACCCGTCTCAGCCTCCCAAAGTGCTGGGATTACAGGCTTGAGCCACCGCGCCCGGCCCAGACTGCATTTTAACAAGTTCCCTAGGTTTCTGAGGTCCAAGGCCCCAGGAAATATAAATAGACCATGGCTTCTCAAACATTAAAGTTTAGAGGAGAAGCCACTGGTCTATTTTTATTTCCTCTGCCACTTAGGCCTTAGGATCATTGTAGGGGGTAGAGGAAATAAGTATGTTTTATAAACTGTAAAGTGCTGTACATTCAGGGCACTGTGAGAAACCTGGGGACTGGAGGTGGAGAGGGGCAGGCCTGGTAGTGTCCCAAGTGCTGATCTCTCAGTGGCTGTCATTTCCCAGCTGTCTCTGAGTCCAGCTCTGTCCACCTCTGGTTCACACACAGAGACGTGTGTTTGACTGTATGTTTCTTGCCAGTGTGTGGCTCTAGAGTCCAGTTGGGTTGGGGAGAGTTGTCATATTGGCACCAGGAGGCTCAGGTCCCAGCCCTGGCTCTGCCTCTGTGTGATGTAGGTAGGCCTCCGTCCCTGCAGCCTCAGTGTCCCTAGTAGACAAGGTGTTAGCATCCTCTGAAGCCTGCAATGCTGACCTGCAGTCTCCTCCTCACCTCTCCTGGCCCCTCTGCTTCCCGTGGCCTGTCGATACCATCTCTTTTCCCAGTTCCTGGGCGGGGGGTTGCCCTGCTGGCTGCAGGAGCTGGTGATGGGGGAGGTGGTGCATGAGTCAGAGCTCAGGCACGTAATTGTGGTGCCCCAGATCCCACCTCCGGGCTACCGTCCTTCCCTTAGCGGCTGCTTTAGAAGAACAGCTGGTTTGGCAGCTACCTCAGAGAAACAGGTCCCTGGGCAGCGTGAAAGGGCCTCTGCCCCCAGGGTGGCTGAGCTTTGGATCCTGGGTCCGTGGGTCCTGGAGGGGCAGGAGTGGTTCAGGGAACAGGTTGTATGGGTTGGGCCTAGGGCTGGTTTGTGGGCAGCATGCGTGGAGGTGGATTGCATGTGCCGGGTTTCATGGCTGGGGATTAGATCACGTATGTCCTGTCAGCCCTCCTACCAGCTCTGTGGCTTCCCCAGGGCAGGGACTTGGTGTCACCCATCACTGGGCCCCACACTCAGCATGGGATGGGCACTCACTAAGGGTCAAGTGGGACAGTAGAAGGCAGGATGAACTGATGAATGAACTCACTGGGTTTATCCCCTTTTCCTCTCAGCTCTCCCAGTGAAGTGATATCACTGCCTCTGTGGACAGGACACCCCCAGGAGCCCAGCTCACAGCCACTGGTACCTTCTTCCAGGTAAAGAGAAAAGGAGGGAGGGAGAAAGGAGTTCAAGACAGGCTGCAGAGGGCAGCTGTCTGGGTTCTTACACAATGTCCACCTCCCCCATGGGGGCAGCACTCTACGGTTTATGAAAAGGCATAAATGGGATTATTGTCCCATTTTATGGACAGGAAAAACTGAAGCTCTGAGTAGACTTGTCTCTTGCTTAGTACAGCGTTCCAGGTACTTGTCTGAGAGCCCATGAGGCTGATACCATGGTTATCCCCACTTTATAGATAAGGAAGCTGAGGTATAAAGGCATTTAGAAACTTGCTCCATTAAATACATGGTAGAGCTGGGTTTCAAACCCAGCCAGGTCGCCAGGCACGGTGGCACGCACCTGTAGTCCCAACTACTTGGGAAGCTGAGGCAGGAAGATCGCTTGAGCCCAGGAGTTCGAGTTCCAGTGAGCTATGATTGTGCCACTACACTCCAGCCTGGGTGACAGAGTGAGACTGTCTCTAAAAAAAAAATTAAAATAAATAAAAACCCAGGCAGGCTGACCTCTTCACAAACCCTGTGATTTACTGCCCCTCAAGAGCCCAGCATTAAACTAAGTTTCCTTGACCTCCAATCTGAGGGTTGAATGGGCTCCCAACTCCAGAGAAGATTTATATTTTTTTTTTTTTTTTTTTTTTTTGAGACGGAGTCTCGCTCTGTAGCCCAGGCTGGAGTGCAGTGGCCGGATCTCAGCTCACTGCAAGCTCCGCCTCCCGGGTTTACGCCATTCTCCTGCCTCAGCCTTCCCGAGTAGCTGGGACTACAAGCGCCCGCCACCGCGCCCGGCTAGTTTTTTGTATTTTTTAGTAGAGACGGGGTTTCACCGTGTTCGCCAGGATGGTCTCGATCTCCTGACCTCGTGATCCGCCCGTCTCGGCCTCCCAAAGTGCTGGGATTACAGGCTTGAGCCACCGCGCCCGGCCCGAAGATTTATATTTTAAAAGAGAATCTAGAGAAAGTGATGCTTCCTCCAAAGGAATGAATGACAAATAGTGGATTTGGAGGCCTTATATCATGGAACTGGCATGAACCTTCAAGGTGGGCCAGCCAACTCCTGGGACTTTCTTCCTCAGCATTCAAGCAAGCTCGGTTTTCATTGGTCACCAAGGTGAAACCTGGCCATTTGAAGGAAGAGAGGAAAAGTTTAGGCCCCAGGTTCTCCGACATGCCTGGAAGCAGGGAGACTGCTGCTCTTTGCAGAAGACTGTGAAGAGTAGCAGTGTTCATGACAGTGATGAAATTAGTATCCTGTGCTAGATCTGGGGTCATCTTACACTAGATATGGTATAGAAATGTGCAAATGGATATCAGAGGTTTAAGAAAAATTTGTGAGAGAAAAGTACCTAATTTAGTTTTCTTTTTTTTCTTTTTTTTTTTCGGTAACTTAATTTTTTTCTGTAAATTGGGAAAAGGCTAATTATTATTCAGAGGCAGAATTCAGGCTTTCAGAAGTAGCTCTGCAGTTGTGTGGTGTAAGATGCTTTGATTGGTTCTTTTTTTCCTTCCGTCTTGCATTTAACCAGCTTTTTGACTGACAACTAATTAGGTACCTCCTTGGTGCCAGGCCCAGTGCAGGGGACATAGGTCCCCTATACAGTGACTCTTCTAGTAAGGACAGGGCCTGGCATATCTTATGTCCCCATCACCAGGTGTGGGGCTGCAGACACTATAGGTCTTCAGAAAAGCTTGGCCAAGTGGATCAGAAGTCTGAACCTGGGGAAGCTCTCAGTCTGGCGGGCGAGGCAGCCACGGAAGCAGATAATTACAGCACACTGAGGCCTGTGATCATTCTCAGGAGCTCTGCCAGATGATGTGAGCACAAAAAGGAGGAGGCAGTGGGCTTTTGTTGGGGGGAATTAGCCCAAGCTTTACACGGGGTCTGTTTGTTAAGATGGATGGGATTTGGATTGGGATTTGGGGAGGGCTTTCCTGGCAGAGGGCCCAACCTGAGTGAGGCATGGAGGTGGGAAAGCTGGGTAGGTGTTGTCTTTGGAGCACAGTGGTACAAGGAGGGGCAGGAGAGGACAGAGACAAGATTGCTCTGTACAAGTCTCCACTGTACTCACGCTCCTCCTCCTCCCCCGCCCTTTCATTTACTTGGTGTGCCCCACTTTCCCACTCCCCCTTCCCTGGGACTGAGGAAGAGCCATCAGAAAAAGCCAGCCTGGCTCCTGCAGCTGAGCCACTGGGCTCCTGGAAGGGGCTTGCACAAGTCAAACTGAGGATGGGGGATGCTGAAAGTCTCTACTGCCCCCGAGTAGTTGTCCCGGGGCCCTTCACTCTCTCTGCCTGCTCCCCAGAGAACCTGTCAGTGTCACTGGGGGAGAAGGGGGTGGGGGCAGGATCTCTTCTTGGGATGGCCTTCCTACAGTCCTGTTGGCTTGGAGAAAACTACTCAGCCCTCCAGGGAGGGAGGGGCCTGTCACTAGGAGTATGCGAGCCTAGGGAAGCCACCGGCTGGTCTGGAGAGACTGGAGAACCACCAGCAGGAGCGGCACAGGGGATTTCTGAATGGAAGGGGAGGCTGGATGGAGTACCTCCGGGACTTTGGCGCTGATACTGTGTGACTTAGCAGTCTGAAATCCAGGGATAGTTTGAAGATGCCAGTTGAATTGTTCAATGAGGATTCCATGACACTGTGAGTCTTGGGTGAAGTGATTCTAGAGCTCCAATTTGGGGCATTTGGAGCCTGAGATTTTGAGTTCTGAGATGCTAAGCTGTGCCCTCTGGGAAAGGCCAGGTCACTTTTGGTGACTACTCAGCCCAAGCTCATAGCCCTGACCTGGGAAAGAGAAGTCCTTTCTGTACCAAGAGAACCCAAGGCCCCCGGGCAGGCTCCTGAGCTGGGGAAGAACTAGTCTACCTTCACCTCTGGGCCCTGCCAGCCTCCTCGCGAGAGGAATGACAATCAGAGGTCTCTTGGGACAGAAGTGTTGGGTAAACAGGAGGCCCTGGCATCACCGTGGAAAGAGATTAATAGTGACCCTAATTATGGCATGATTGATTCTTGGAGGCTCCGGCTGAGCCCCAGCCTTGGCCACTGAGTAACATTTCCCCAGAATGAGCAGGCTTGCAGGGCCTGGGTGGCACAGACCCCACCTGCCTCTTCACCTCAAGGCCTCTCTCCCTGCCTCCTTCCAGGCACCTCTTCCCCAAGCCTCTCCCAACTGGAAGCTGCCCCTGTGACTTAGACTTCCTTCCTGCCCCTAGGTCTGGTTACTTTCTCTGCAGATTCCATTAGAATCTAGGGCTTCTCCGAGGCCCAGAGAGGTAGAGCGACTTCCCCAAGGCTGTACAGTGAGATGGTGGCAGCTGGGATCTCTCTGTCCAAGCCATCAGATGAGGCTATGCAATGGAAAATAGACTGAGTCGTGAGCTACCTGCAGGAGGCTGGGGCTGTAGAGCATAGGGCAGGGCCGGGGATGAGTGGGTTCCACATTTCACTGGTTGGGCTCTTTCCGGAATCTTTCCTGTCTCCCCCACCTCCAGCCCTCGTCCTGGGGCCAGAAATTCATTTTGTAGATTTGGGTTTGGTTGTTTTGTTTTGGGAAACGGTCCACTCGGTGAGCTGTTTGGGGTGCCCTCTGCCCTGGGAGAAGCCCCAATCACTGCCCTCCCTGCCACCTAGGCTTCTGCTGTGCTGTCTCCATACCTAAAATGCCCTTCCTTCTCCCCTTTGTGCTGCAAATCTTTTCTCATTTCTGAATTCTGCATAGATCTCACCATCTCCCGGAAGCCCCTACACAGTGGTCAGGAAACACAGAGTTGTGGCATCCAGAAGAGATCGTGACCCAGTCAGGAAGGGCTTCCCGGAGGAGGGGCTACCTGAACTGAGATGAGCAGGAGTTCACCAGGCATTGAGGATAGGCAGAGGGGCTCCACGGCTAAGGTGGTTTCATAGGCACAGCTGGGTTGGGAGCAGGGATGGATGAAGTGGTAAGGAAGGACCGCAGAAGGGCCCTGGTCCTGCTCCAAGGCCATGATCCTGGAGCCCTATGGAAACAAGTCACCATGGCCCTGCACCTTTCATGCCTGGCATTTCACTGTAAGGGAAGTTTGGGGTCATCACTATTTGTGAGTCATCTAGGCCACAATGTACCTACACCTTGATCCCTATCAAAGATGGTGGAGGCTCTTGGGCAGGGCCAGAGCTCTGCCCTGGTGCTCAGGATGACCAGGTGCCTAACTTTGTTATGGGCCTTCCTGCCACTTTCATCCAAGTTTTGAACTGCGTCCTAGGAGGGTGACTGTCAGGATGCCCAGTGATTAGCCATGGGAGCAGAGGGGAGCTCTTCCCCAGTCAGACCAGGGAGGGATCAGGGGTTGGCCTTCCCTTTTCCTCAAACAGCCCCCTCTCTGCTTTGCTACTGGGGGTGAGGAAAGAGTGGGTAGATAAAGGGTTTTAGAAGTTGAGTGCTGGAAAGGCCCTTGGAGATCAGCCGAGGGTGCTCAAACCCTCCCATGATACAGATGGGAAAACTGAGGCCAGAGGCTTGGGGCGGTCACTCAGCCCACTGGTGTTTGAGCTAAGCCTCAGACCATCATCCCAGGGCTGGGCTGGGGTTGAGGCCCAGCGAGGACAGCCATGGCCGAGGAGAAGGGGGGTTTCTCTCCATCTGCTTGCTTGCCCCCTTCCCCAGGGCCCTAGCACAATGCCAAAGTTCGGCCTCCCATCCCCACCCATCCTGGCACTGTTGGGGGTTTTTCCTTTCCTCCCCAATGTTCCTAGACTCATTCTGCCTATGCTTTCCTGATACCAACCAAAATATTGAGCTTGGTCCTTTGAGGTACAATTTTCAGTTATACAGGTGCTGCAGCTGGCATTGACGTGGAAGGTGATAGAAACGTGAACAGGCCCGCCCTGTGAGGCTGCAACTATGGAGAGTCTGGACTTTAGAGTCAACAGCCCCGGGGTCAAGTCCTCCCTCCTCTATGATTAGCTGTTTGGCCTTGGGTGAATTACCTAACCTCTTGGGTGCACGTGTGCGCGCGCGCGTGTGTGTGTGTGTGTGTGTGTGTGTCTGTGTATTTAATACACTTTTTCAAAAGCAGTTTTAGGTTTGCAGTAAAATTGATTGGAAAGTACATAGAGTTTCCATGTACCCTCCTCCACATTCTCCCTCCCCACAGTCTGGCTTATTCTTTTACATCTTATGTTAATAAGGTACATTTATTACAATTGATGAACTAATATTGGTTAATTATGATTGACTAAAGTTCATAGTTTGCGCTATGGTTCACTCCTTGTGTTGCACACTGTATGGGGTTTGACACATGTCCATCATTACTGTATCATACAGAAGGGCTTTGTGGCCTCAAAATTCCTTGAGCACCACTTATTTTTCCCTTCCCCCTGAGTCCCTGACAGCCACTGATCTCTGTACTGCCTCCACAGTTTTGCCTTTTCTAGAACGTCGCTTAGTTGGAATCATGCAGTATATAGCTTTCCAGATTGGTTTCTGTCACTTAGCAATATGCTTTCAAGGTCTCTCCATTGCTTTTTGTGGCTGGGTAGCTGACTCCTTTTTATTGCCAAATAATATTCCTCATTGTGTGGAATGCACTGCAGTTGGTTTGCCCATTCTTTCAGGCCCACGTTTGCAATCTGTTAGGTAAGATCATTGGTCTTCGCTCAGAAAGGTTGTCAAGGGGAGGGGATGCCTATGCAGTGCTCAGCACGGTACCCAGCAATGACCTGGAGTGCCCACACCACCCAGCAGCAAGTGCTAGCACATCAAACAGTAACCACTGTGGCTGGTAGTCCTCACACTGTACATATGTTAGCTCAGCCAATTCTTTTTATTATTATTATTATTTTTTTTTAGAGATAGAGGTCTCACCATGTTGCCCATGCTGGTCTTGAACTCCTGGCCTCAAGTGATCCTTCTGCCTCGGCTTCCTCAAAGTGCTGGGATTACAGGCATGAGCGATGGCACCTGACCTCATTCAGTTCTTGAACACATTTATTGAGTGCTTAAAACCTGTTAAAAGCTGGCAACACAGTGAATATCCTCATACCAATCAAGGTTTGGAATTGCAAACAACAGAAACAATTCAGGTTAATTTGGCAGAAGAGTTCCTTGGAAGGAACTAGAGTTGTTTCCAGAATCTGAGGGGTCTGGAGACCCATGCCTGGGTAGGAGTGGAGGGGGCCCAGGTACAGCCAAGGTTTCCAGGCTGTCGTCCCCTCTGGTGCAGCTGCCGCTGACCTCGCAGCACCTCACAACTAGTGCAGACATTCATGTGACTTCCAGACCTGAGCACTTAAACAAAAAAAAGTTTTATTGAGATAAAGTTCCCAACCATCACCACTAATTCCAGGACATTTTCTTTCTTTTTTTTTTGGGTTGGGTGGTGGCGTGCAGGGTCTCACTCTGTTGCCCAGGCTGGAGTGTATGGCACCATCTCAGCTCACTGCAACCGCCACCTCCCAGGTTCAAGTGATTCTCCTGCCTCAGCCTCCCAAGTAGCTGAGAGTACAGGCACGTGCCACTACCGCCCAGCTAATTTTTGTATTTTTAGTAGAGATGGGGTTTCACCATGTTGGCCAGGCTGGTCTTGAACTCCTGACCTCAAGTGATCCACCCGCCTCGGCCTCCCAAAGTGCTGGGATTATAGGCGTGAGCCACCGCGCCCGGCCAGGGACATTTTCACCAGCCCAAAAAGAAACTCCACACTTACTAGCAGTCACTCTGCCTTTCCTCCCCAGTCCTTCCAGACCCTGGCATTCACTGAGCTGCTTTCTGTCTCGGTATTTGCCCATTTTGGTCATTTCTTATACATGGAATCATACGATATGTGGCCTTTTGTGAACTTGGCATGACGTCTTCAGGATTCATGTTGTCGCATGCCTCAATTCCTTTTTATTGCAGACCTGAGCACTTCCATGTATTACCCCATTTGGTCCCCATTCCCCAGATGAGTAAAGTAAAGCTCAGGGAGAGGTAGTGACCTGTCCAAGGTCACATAGCAAGTCAGTTGAGGGTGATCAGGCTAGAATCCAGGCACTTCATGATCAGAAAGGGGCTGGGAGCAGTGCAGTGTAGTCTGGGGGGCACAGCGTGGGCCTGGCAGTTATGGAAGGGAGAAAGGGTAGGGGAGCAGGCAGGTGCGTCCCGAGATGTGAGGATGGGACAGGACGCCGGAGGTGCACACCCATCCCCAGCATCCTGTCTCTGCTCCATAGTGGGTGTTTACTCTATCTCAGGCATGGACTCTTGGAAGGCTTTTCCCTGTGCAAGCAGGAGGCTGTGCAAGTTCAGGGATTCTGACAGAAAACAGGACTTTGGGCTGGGGAGGAGCCTTGGACATTAGGCTCAGAGGTGAGAGCGTTCTCTTGTCCCAGAGCCAGCAGTAGCTCTCGGCAAGGGATTTCTTGGGAACTTGGCTGGTATCAGCAACCCTGGGAGGTAGCTTGGAGAAATTGATTGGACCTAAGTAATGCCATTATCCCTGGCAGGAAAGGAAGGGAAGGTGATGGGCTGGTGAGGGATGGCGGAGAGAGTCCCGTCTCAGAGCTTGTCCCTGCTGCCAAGTGTGGTGTGAGCAGCATGCCTCCGTTAGCAGAACTTCCGGGCACTTGTCTGAAGTATGGTCCAAGAAGTCCCTAGTGCTTCCTGCTCTTGCTGCCCTGTGTTGCTCCCTGGGGACATGGGGTTAACGCAGACCATCCCATGGGGGAGGCAGGCATGTCCACAGTGCTCTCACAGTGTGCCCAGTTAAGAGGGAGGGACATAGGCCGGGCGCGGTGGCTCAAGCCTGTAATCCCAGCACTTTGGGAGGCCGAGACGGGCGGATCACGAGGTCAGGAGATCGAGACCATCCTGACTAACACGGTGAAACCCCATCTCTACTAAAATACAAAAAAAATTAGCCGGGCGAGGTGGCGGGCGCCTGTAGTCCCAGCTACTCGGGAGGCTGAGGCAGGAGAATGGCGTGAACCCGGGAGGCGGGGCTTGCAGTGAGCCGAGATCCGGCCACTGCACTCCAGCCTGGGCCACAGAGCCAGACTCCGTCTCAAAAAAAAAAAAAAAAAAAGAGGGAGGGACATGCCAGGGATATGGGAGGCTGGGGAGACCTCTAACCAAACTGGGCCTCCATGGAGGAGGGAACATCTGACACTTGAAGGATCAGGAGGAGTTCACCAGGTGAAGGGAGGCAAGGCTGGAAGAGCAGTAGGGGTCAGATCCTGGTCACTGCCTGTTAAGAAGTTCAGTCCAGCTGCAGGTGAGAGCTTGGATTGGAGGGATGGGGCTGACAGCAAGGAATCTGGAGGAGTCCCCAGCCAGGGGAGATGAAGCCTTGGACAGGGGGAGTGGCTGTGGGGATGGCGAGAAAAGGGCCTTAAAAAAGGGTGGTAGAGGGCAGTGTGGCTGAACTGGGTTTGCAAGGCCTGGGTGACAACCCTGGAGACATCCAGGAGCTGCTGGCTGTCTCGATCAGAGGCAGAGCCTGGGTGGCCTTGGCAGCACCTGGTAACTGAAGCCGTGGGAGTGAACAAGATGGCCGTAGCCAGGAGAGCATACAGAAGACAGAGAAGAGGTTTGCCTCCCAGAGAATCCCCTACAGTTATGAACAGGATGAAAATGCACCTTGGGGAGAGGAGACTCTGAGAGCCAGAATCAGTGAAGTTCTGGGCTGAGGCATGACGCACACACTTCTACTTCCCTCTTTTCCAGGTTTGAAGTGGAATTTCCATTCCTGGATGGGTTGTAATGTGCAGGCGTGGGGACAGGGGAGGGGCAGGCAGAGGACATGTGGGAATTAGTCCCGGGGCAGGGGAGTCCTGGGAAAGGAGTGTGAAGGCAGGGGAACCTGGGGTGGGATCCCACATGCATTGCAGGATGTCCACCTGTTGTACCTCAGCGTTGCAGTACCTGCTGGCACCTTTCCCTCACACTGCCCCCAATTGTGTGTCCTATAGAAGTCAAGGCAGAAGCTGTTGCTCGCTTTTACAGATTCAGAAACCAAGGCTCAGGGAAAAGCCTGAGTGGCCTCAGCCACAGAGCAAGTCAGTGCGAGGCAGCATAAAGCTAGGCTTCTTTCCACATTGCACCTGCCTCCTCCCTTCCTGGGGAGGCGGGGGCAGATGTAGTGGCTGACATGACAGTAGAGACTCCCGTCTGGGGAGTGCACAGGGTGAGATCTGGCTCCCCTGGCTGTGGACCCTGGCCTCCCACCCCTGCGGGAAGGCTGGGAATGTGGGGGTGCCTATGTGGGCACGCAACACTCCCCAAATCTTCTGGAGTATAGTAAAGCTGAGAGCACCCCACACCAGCCCCCACCCACGGTCTCCCCAGCCCCATGGGAGCCAAGCTGTATCCCCACCCCAGCCTGCCCCAGGCCCTGGCTCAGGGAAGCCCCAGCAGCTGCACCATAGTCCACATGCCTCCCCAGGGCTCCCCCATACAGAGGCTGCAGCAGTCCATTCCCAGCACTCAGGAGACTCCAGGTCATTCAGTATTCCCAGCAAGCCCCTAATGCATCTTCCCCCTCAGACTGCAGGCTGTAATGTCATCACTGAGGAGAGGTCAGCATTGGGTGTTGGTGTTGGAGGGATAGGCAGAGGCCCTGAGTGAGGCCTGGTGGTGGAAGTAGTGAGTGGGACTGAAGCCCAGTCTGCTCCTACAGTGCAGCCCCTGGGGCTTTGGAGAGTGGCATCTTAGGAGCTCATGTTCCAGGCCTCAGCTCAGTGCTGACTCCAGGGAGCATACTCTGACCCTCCCTACACCATGGTCAGTGCCCACAGCCTCCCTTCCCTCCCTTCATCATACACTGCACCTACCATATGGCTCGTGGGCCATTAGAGTCCAGTGACTTCAGGAGTCTGCAAACTTTCCCTCTGAAGGGCCAGACAGTCAGTATTTTAGGCTTTGCAAGCCATATGGTCTCTGTGGCAACTACTCAACACTGCAGTTACAGTTAAAACAGCCATAGACAATACATAAATGAATGAGCATGGCTGCGTCCAATGAAACTTTATTTATGGACACTGAAATTTGACTTTCATGTAATTTTCATGTGTCACAAGATATTTTTGTTTTGACTCTCACAGCCATTTAAAAACATAAAGACTATTCTTAGCTTTTGGGCTGTACAAAAATAGGCGGCGGATCAGATTTGGCAGGCCCATGGGTTAGAGCAAGGTCCCTGGAGCCAGCCTGCCTGGGTATGAATCCTGGCTCTGCTGAGTGACCTTTGGTGAGTGGCTCAACCTTTCTGTGCTTCAGAGTTCTCATCTATAAAATGGAGATGATGATGATGATACTTTGGGGATGTAACATGGTGCAGTCACATTGGAAAACGATTTGGCATTTCCTCAAAAGGTTAAACATAAAAGTTACCGTATGATCCAGATGTGGTGGCACACCCCTGTAGTCCCAGCAACTCAGGTGGATCACTTGAGCCCTGAAGTCTGAGGTTTCCATGAGCTATGATCGCACTACTGCACACCAGCTTGGGCAACAGAGCAAGACCTTATCTCAAAAACAAAAGTTAACATATAGCACAGCAATTCTTTTTTTTTTTTTTTTTTTTTGAGATGGAGATTCGCCCTGTCACCCTGGCTGGAGTGCAGTGGTGCGATCTTGACAACCTCTGCCTCCTTAAAATCGCTCCTTAAGTGATTTTCCTGCCTCAGCCTCCCGAGTAGCTGGGATTACAGGCACCCACCACCACGCCCAGCTAATTTTTGCATTTTTAGTAGAGATGGGGTTTCACCATGTTGGCCAGGCTGGTCTCGAACTCCTGACCTAAGGTGATCCGCCCACCTCAGCCTCCCAAAGTGCTGTGACCAGCAATTCTATCCCAAAAGAAATGTGTACCCAAAAGAAATGAAAACAAACGTTCACACAAAAAACTCATTCACAGAAGCATTATGTATAACAACCCAAAAGTGATAACAACCCATATGTCCTTCAGCTGATCAATGGGTAAACAAAATGTGGTAGATCCGTACAATGGAATGTTAGACATAAAAAGGAATGACATGCTGATCCGTGCTACAACATGGATGAGCCTTGAAAACATTATGCTGCGTGAAAGAAGCAAGACACAAAAGGCCACATATTGTATAATTCCATTTATATGAAGTCTCTAGAATAGGCAAGTCCATAGAGACAGAAAGTGGATGGGCAGTTGCCAGGGCCAGAGGAGTGAGGCCGGGGTAAATAGAGAGTGACAGTGCATGAGAAGGGTGCGGGGGCGGGGTGGGGGTTGTTAGGATGGTGAAACTGTTTTGGGATTAGATAGTGGTGATGGTTGTACAACTTGTGAATATACCAAAAATTGAATACTGTATATTAAATACTGAATTGTATACTTTAAAAGGGTAAATTTTATGGTATGTGAATTATATCTCCAGTTTTTAAATGCGAATACTTCCTTCCTTCCTAGGGCTGCTGTTACAGTTTCTGCATGGAAAGCATTTGGAACAATGCCTAGCTGTTCCCCTCTCTGGCCCTCTCAGGGCCCTAGGAGTCTTTGTGTGTCCTGCTCACATTGTCTCCAGGGCCTCGGATAGGGCCGGGTACAGAACATATGACTGAGTTTCTGGAGTCCCACAGGCCAGGGTTGGAGTCCTGACACCTCAGTATAGCTGTGTACCTCTGGGC
Source organism: Theropithecus gelada (assembly GCF_003255815.1). Classification (NCBI taxonomy): domain Eukaryota; kingdom Metazoa; phylum Chordata; class Mammalia; order Primates; family Cercopithecidae; genus Theropithecus; species Theropithecus gelada. The sequence continues at coordinate 67,442,761 of NC_037682.1, read as the reverse complement.
AAATAGTTTCTCTGTTCTGAGTCCCAGGTTTGTCATCAGCAAAATGGAATAAGAATAACTCACAGTGATGTGGAGGACTGGATGACACCTGATACTCAGGGTGTGTGAGGTGCCCCAAGCTCATTGCCACGTGGTCACACTTGACCAACACTGGCCCCCGGAAGCTGTGGCTCCCACAGATATTTCCAGGGTGCCAAGCAGGGCTGAGGCAGTAGCTCCTGGCAGCCACACTTCAACCCTTAAGACACCTCTTGCTGCTATACCATCTTCCCATGGGCTAGGAGGCCCACTTGGCTAGGAGGCTCCCTGTGTCTGGAGAATGAATACTTTGGGGCACTAGAGCAGTTCCTAGATTGACTACGGTCCAGTTATGAGACAGCAGCCAGGCATTGCTCCTTGTTCTCTGAGCCTCAGTTTGTTGAGCTGTCAAATGGGTTTAGGACACAGAACCTGCCATTTCATATGGTTGTGCTGAGATGGAACAATGAATGTAAAGTCGTTACACGGTGCCTGGTGTGTTTTAAGTGCTCAACACATCTCAGCTTGTATGATAATTTCTTCTAAAATGTTTATTTTGAAAGTCTGCTATGTGCTAGACACTGTTCCAGTTACTGGGAATACAGCAGAAAATACAACAGACAAAAATCCTTGCCTTCATGAAAACTGCATTATAGTAGGGTAGATAGACAGGAAAAATAAACAAGTTATATTTAAGGACATGATTGAGAAAACAAAGCTGAGAATGTGGGAAGGAGCTTAGGGAACGTGGGAAGGGGCTACAGTTTTACAGAAGGTGATCTGGGACAGTGTCATTGAGAAAAGGACATGTGACCTGGTGCCATGGCTCATGCCTGTCATCTCAGCACTTTGGGAGGCCGAGGCAGGCAGATAACCTGAGGTCAGGAGTTCGAGACCAGCCTGGCCTACATGGCAGAACCCCATCTCTACAAAAATACGAAAATTAGCCAGATGTGGTGGGCACCTGTAATCCCAGTTACTTGGGAGGCTGAGGCAAGAGAATTGCTTGAACCTGGGAGGCAGAGGTTGCAGTGAGCTGAGATCACGCCACTGCACTCCAGCCTGGGTGACAGAGCAAGACTATCTCAAAAAGAAAAGAAAAGGACATTTGAAGACCTGAAGAGAGGAGGGGAAAGAGGAGGAAGCCGTGCAGGTTTCTAAGGGAAGAGCATTCCAGACAGAGGGGACAGCAGCATGCCAGGCCAGTGAAGAACGTGGAAGAGGTCAGGAATGACTGGAGGAGAAGAAGTAGGGAGGAGGAGGGCCTGGGTGGGAGGCAGAGGACAGGTCCTTGGGGACCTGCAAGGGTGGGCCTGGACTCCAAGTGAGACGGAGCCCCACTGCAGTGCTTTGAGCAGAGGTGACCCTCCCTGACCTAGGCTACAATGACTTGCTATGTGGTGCCTGACTCTTCACCCTTCCCCTGCCTCACCACCCTGTGCTTCCTCCTGCAGGACCAGCTGGGGGCCTCCATGGGCGCCTGAGGGCCAGGCGCCAGGGCTGCAGGCACGAGTATGGTGAGACACCAGCCCCTGCAGTACTACGAGCCACAGCTGTGCCTCTCCTGCCTCACGGGCATCTACGGCTGCCGTTGGAAGCGCTACCAGCGCTCCCATGATGATACCACGCCGGTGAGCCACCCTGGAACAGGGTCAGAGGGACCCAGTGAGCCCCAGCAAGCCTGAGGGGCTGGGGGAGGGGTCTTACCTCTGTCTCTGCTGAGTCGCTCTGGACAGGCCAATGGCCTTTCTGGGTTTCAGTTTCTCCCTCTGTAAAATGGGCTGATAGTAATTCCTGAATCTGCTGACCAGGAGGGCCAGAAGGAGTTCGTCCTGTTGACATGTTGTTAACTCTCCTCTGACATTGTTGAGGTTAGGCTGCTCCAGAAGGGAAGAGTCACCCCAAGGTAGGGAGAAGTCCTCAGCTTTCTGGCAGACCCTGACAGGCAGGCAGGCAGGCAAACAGGTGGGTGCTGGAGGAGAGAGTGAGGAGGTGGGCCCGGCCATCCTGGAGCCTGAGAGCTGGCAGGGCCACGGTCTGGCACCGGGGCTCAGTCACCTGAGCCACAGGCTTGCCAGAGCTGGCAGCAGGTGCACAGCCAGATAAAGAAAGTCTCCTTCAGTGCTGGGCTCCCCAGGCCAGACCTAAGCTACACTCTTGTCCCTGGGGCGCTGTCAGCCGGTGGATCTAGTTTCTTCTCTGAAGGAACCCAATTCCTGTGTAGTGTTTATCTAAAAGCTTTACTGTCTGGAGAACAACTTTCCTCCTCCTTCCTGCTTGTCTGAACAAAGAAGCCAGCCTCTAAATTCAGCCAGCCCCAGAAGAGGCTGGAGTGGCCAGGGGGTGGCAGGGTGTGGGCGGCAGGGGAGGTGGGGAGTGGGGGGGGCGTTGGCTGCCACTGATGTCAGAGGCTCAGTAGGCCTGGCTGTCTCTCTGGGGAGGTTGGTGAAGCTTATCCACCTGTCTGCCCTCCTCTGCCTGTGCTGATGAGGAATAGAGCCCTAGACTGAGGAGCCTGGGTTCATGACCCCCAAACAGTAAAAAGCAGGAACTGCCAGGGTGGGCATCAGGCCTGATTCACTGCCATCTCCCCACTCCCGGCCACAGAGGAGTCAAGTGGCCAAACTGAGGCAAAGGAGAGGGAAGGACCTGCCCAAAGCAGGCCCCTGGCAACGTCAATACTAGAGCCCCGGTCTCTCCACTCCAGGCCCCTGCTGGGAAGCCCTCTGAAATACCATATGTCACAGCTTTCGCTCTTACGTGGAGGGGCACAGGCCGTGGGCTCTGGAGTCAGATGGATTCAGGTTTTGGTGGTGCAACTACTTGAATCTAGTTGCCTGTGAGCTCCCTCACCTGTGAACTGGAGGGGAGACACACCGCTCTCAAGGAGCCACTGGGCCATGACATGTGATGAGGGCTGTGATGTGACCAGCACAGTGCCAGCTATGACTAGCCATTGAGACAGGTCATTCCAGATGCCCAAGCCTCAGCCTCTCCATCTCTGAAATGGGAGATAGGTTGTGATCATGGCTTCAGAATCCCGTGGACACTCTGCCGTGCTCCACACTCTGTTCTGGATCTGGACCTAGGCAATGGAGGTCCAGCAGCCACTGGTGTGAATGGGGTGGGGAGACAGCTGAGGCTAAGGGGAGAAGAAGGATGGCTGAGCTCCCAGGCAGGAAGCCCCTTGGCCATAGGGGCAGACGCTGGGGAAGGCGTATCTCCCAGGAGTCTCATCCCCTTGGTGGGACCAAGGCTGGCCAGTCATAGGCATGGAGTCAGGAAGTGATGGTCTTGGCTGCGGCCAGCACAGGGCCCAGAGTGGAGGAGGTGGGCCGAGTCTGGTTTTGAGCTGACTGAGAACCAGAACAGAACGTGCCCTGCAAGGCTAGGGTCTGGGTCACCAATCTGGGGCAGGGGTCTGGGGCCAAGGCTGGAGGGGCAGCAGGGGGCCATGAGCTAGGCAAGGAGAGGGTATAGGTTTTGCAGCAGCTCTGGGTGGCAGCGCCTCTGCAGAAAGGGCTGAGCTCACCTCAGGTGACCCCAAACTCATAGCTGAAGATGAGCATCCTCTGCTCCCCCGCCCCTTTCTCCCTGCAGTTGCTCACTTTGCTCCACCCCCTGTCTCCTCCTATTTCCTGGTTCCAAGCCTCTACCCCTCATCCTTTCTCTCTCTCCCTGTTTCTCTTTTCTGTCCCTATTCCTCCCTGAGGCAACTGGGTGAGGGCAGCGATGGGGCTGGACTCTCACAATGAAGGAATAGCAATCTGGTTTCTCAAAGACATGGCTGGTGCAGGGTAGGGGCTCCAGAAATTTTGCTGAACAAATAGAGGCCTTGCGTGAGCTCCATGGGGGCTGGCAGGGAGAGGAGAGCTGCCTGGGCTGAGGGGTGGTGGAGAGGGCTCTGCCAGTGAGCCTGGTGTCTCTCCTTATTCTCACCATTGCCACCCCAGGGGGGATTCTCCTCCTGTATCTCCCAACTCAGAGAAGCCTGGGTTCAACTCTTGTGAAACCAGATCTCCCTGGGTCTCATCTGCGAAATGGGCTGAAAGGTGGGAGAGTCACAAGGCATTTTCTTCTCATTCTTAGGCTGGAAAATGAAGTATGAAAGTAATAGTATCTGTTAACATTTATTGAGTACCTACTGTATGCAGGGAGCAAACAGTTTACATGCATTGTCCTGGTCATTGTTGTAACATCTGCATGAGCCATGTTTAATTGTGTACCCATTTTACACATGGAGAAATCAGCCACACAGGCTGACGATAGATTTGCAGCCTAAACTGCTGGAGACTAGGGAAGATAGCGTGTGTTGAAGATGTGGGTTTAAGTGACAGTTTGCTGGAAGAAGAAAGGCAGGGGGACTTGGGAAGTTGCCTGATGGAGGAGAAAGAGCACTGCACCAGGAGCATTTGGGACAAGATAGGGAGTAGCCTTGAATGCCAGGCTTGGAAGCCTCAGTGTTTCCCTGGTTAGGATCCAACCCTGGGCCCTGAAGTGGATCCTGGGAAGTGGAGAGTGTGCATGGAGAGAGCCTGGGAAGGGCCCCTTCCTCTCCCTCCTTCCTGCCCCCAGCCTGACACATTCCCACCTCTTCCAAGCCTTTGCCCCCCAGCCCCGCAGGACACACACTTAACAAATAAAGAAGCAGGAAACCAAGGACCAGAGAGGTGAAATGGCCTCTTCTCTTGCCCCCAGTTCTGAGGAGTGGAGGAGCCTGGCAGCAGGAGGCCGGGCTCACTCAACAGCCAGGAAGGGGAAGCAGAGCTTTTTATAACTGGGGATAATTAATTGGTTGTTGTCTGTGACTCATTACTCTAATACTGCCAATTAAGGACTTGGTAGGACAGAAGACTGTTCTCAGGCCATCCCCACAGGGTCCCCTGAAGACTGTGTCTGCAAAAGGCAGTGTCAAAACCAGCTTCTCTTTAGAGACGGATATAGGTCAGATGCCTGGAGAAACTTCCCAGCCAGAGACATTGAAAGAGACAGACCATGATAGCCAATTCTTGCACTTCCGTAGTACATTTACCTTTTGAAGGCTGCTATAATCTTAATTGATTTCCTCCAGGAAGAGCAAGGGAGTTACTCAGGCCAAGCGGCTGAGGGCACAGCCTGCACTGACCCCGCTCACACCCTCAGGCCTGTGCCCTCTCATCTGTTCCACACCAAACAGTCTTGTCTGGGGTGCCCTGATTACTTATTCAATCAACAAATCTGTCCTGCTACCTGCTCTGGGGTCATAAGTGTATCAGACCTGGTTCTCCCCTCCCTTGAAGGGCCCCCAGGCTTGTGGCGGAACAGACAAGAACAGACACACCTGGACCACCCAGGGTGATCATTTTGGAGGCCTGGGGAAACCCTAGGGGCAGGGAAGGCTTGCCTGAGCTGGCCTCTGGGAGGATCAGCCCCATCTCCCCATACCGGGGAAATGTTCGGGGTAGGGGGAACCGTGTGCACAAGTGTCTTGTGTTCAGGAACTGAAAGGAATTCAGTCCACCGGCTCAGGTGCAGGGAGGGGGAAGGGTGCTGCTCAGTAGGCCTGAGCCTGAAGCTGTACTGAAGAGCCTGGGCTTCATCCTGGGCAAGTGGGGGCCTGAGCCAGGCTCAGGCTGTGTGAGGAGCACTGTGGTCAAATTGTGGAGAATGCTCTGAGGGCCCTCGGTGGAGGTGGGAGGGCCAGTGAGGCCTCAGGTGTCTGTGTGGGGAGTGAGGAGGTATATACAGGGATGCAGGCCAGGGGAGGCATTCCAGAGACACCTAGAAGTTATCATCCGTGGACTGGCTGTGGACTGAGCTGCAGAGGAAGGAGTGTCTGACAGTGAATCTCATCCTTCCGTGATGCCCAGCGTGGGTGGATGGAGGCCGGTCCTGGAGATGGGAACCCATGCTGTGCCACAGGAGCAAGTGAGAGAAGAGCGGTCTCGGTAGAGTCCAGGAATAGCACAGGAGGGGTGGGTAGAACAGACAAATAAGCCTCCCCAACCCCAGTTGCCTGTCTCCTATGATGGGATATGATGAGAGCCCCCCATCACCCTGCCTTGGCAGGAAGACACTCGCTCTAGGCAAATCCATCCCCAGCTCCTCTGCCCCTTCCCCTCCATGCTCGTCCATGCCAGCCACCCTGAGCTTCTCCGCATCCCCAGGATAACCTCACCCTTCATAGCACTGGGCCTTTGCTCCTGCCATTCCCTCTGCTTGGAATACCCTTTCTCCTCTCTGCCCCTTAAGACTCATTGCAAATCCCCCTCCATGCCCCCAACTTCTGCCAAAAAATAGCCCTCCTCTTCCTTTCTCTCCTCACTGCTCTCTCTCCCCGCCTTCCTCGCTCCCCTGGGGTCCGACAGCATGTTGACCTGTGCTGGCCATGTGGATTGTGATTTTTTGTTTCCCACTGAACTCTTTTTAGGAAAGGGCCTGGGCCTGCACACTCCAGGGACCTGACTCAGAGGAGGTCCTCGGACAAGATTTGCTGAATGAATGACTGGAAGGAGGATTGAGCGTATGTGTTCATAAGCGAGTGAGGAAGTAGTTAGGGGATGTGACTGCCATCTTGCTGACCAGGTGGGGCGGCTGAACCCCTAGAGAGCTGGTGGAGAATGTAGGCGTACGTGTGTGGACGGGTGCGTGCTGCGTTCTTGGTGCTGCCTCCTGTGCTCCTGGCAGTGGTTGGCAGTGGAGGGTGCTGCCTCAGCCAGAGGGACCTCCCAGATCACCCTTGGAGCTGGAATTGGGCTCTGCCAGTGCACAAGAGGGAGGAAGAGATGAGGTTCCCAGCTGGTCCCCACTTTTTGTCCTGTCAGCCATGTGGATTTGTGTGCAGGATATGGAGCTGGAAAGAATGGATCCCACTCAGGAAATCAGGGCAGGCTTCAGGGATGAAGCAGCCTTTAAGATGGGCTCCAGGGTGTGGCTGGATAGAGCTAGATGCCACTGGACATTCCTGGCAAGGGAGCTGCAGTCCGAACTTGACCCTGCCTTCCAGTGACTGAGTGTGTGATGTCAGGTCAGGCCCAGACCCTCTCTGGGCCTGAGCTTGCTTGTGGGTTAAGTGGAGGTATGAATCTATGTCCTGCAGATACAATTAGATCGTGGATAGGAATGTGCCTCCTGCCTTGTACCGAAGAGACCATTGTTCCAACCCTGCAGAAAACGTGCCCTCCCTACAAACTTTCAAAGTGATGGCTTTCTCTCCTCCAGTGCTTTGAGGAAAAGAGGCCCGGTAGGGGTGAGAGAGAGGCTCTCTGAGCTTTATTTTTCCTACTTCTAAAATTGCAGTATTCCTATAAGGATAAGAAACTAGGAGATGATATTATTACATCCACGAGAGAGAAAGAGGAGGGGCTGGTTTGTTGCAGCACAAGGAGGTGGGGATTTATCGCTGCGATAAAGCCATCCAGTCTCTTGCCTTCGGAAACCTCCACACCCTGCCTAGCGCCTCGCAGAATAGCACCAAGGGCACCTGGCATGACCATGCCACGCTCCAGGGGAAGTGGCTAAGTCTTGTTGATGACCCTCTGTGAACACCTTGAGTGTTGGGTTATGGAGCAAGGGTGGGGCAGGAGATGGGGCATTACCAGGGGACTATGGCCACCCATCCCTGAGAAGGGATCTGGGATGGTCCTTCCTAAGGGCCCCTCAGCCTTTCTGCTCATGTCTCCCCAAGGGGCTGATGCCAGTGAAGGGATAGGCTGGGAGAGACAGGGTGCTCCAGGCAGGACTTAATTGCATTCTCCTGCCTAATGAACCACTCTGAGTGCACCCCAGCAGAAGCAAGGACAGAGGCCTGATTGCCCAGCTCTCTGTAGTCCAGAAAAATAAATCCAACCTCTTAGGCTGTCAGGAGCCAGCTGGGGGTGGGGATTCTAATCCCTTTCCCTGCTTGGCCCTAATGCTGCAATATCTCTCCAACCTCCCCAGGCCGCCACCTCCCCCAAATCTCCCGGATCAGGGCCAGGGTAATCCTGCATAGCTTGCCCATCTCTCCCTTTTGGGAGCTCCCTGCACCCTTTCCAGCTGACATTTCCTAGGCTTTCCCATGCATCAGTCCCCCCATTTGGAACTTGGTGAAGGTGGAACAGGCTGACCATTGGAAGAGCTGAGATGCCCAAGATTTGGCTTGCAGGTGGCAGATTCAGGGGTAGGCACTCCTCAATCTCTCCCTCTTGGTCTCTGTAGGACCATGTGCTGAGGGCGCAGCTGGGCTCTGGGACCTCAAAGAAGAGCTGGAACCACTGGGGAGAGGGCTTGGCCAAGCAGGAAGGAGCTGTGCCAGGCAGAGCCCACACAAGGGGCAAGGGACTGCCTTGGGCCAGGTTGGAAAACCTGGAAACACAACCACAGGCATTTGAGAACTCACTGTGTGGTGAACGAATGTAGAAAGTACTACCAGTATCACAAACGATGTAGGGACAGCTGAAGCATCCATTTGGTGAAAGTAAAATTAGATCCCTGCCTCTTACTTCACACCAAAATAAATTGCAGATGGATTAAGATGTATTTTTTTTCTATTTTTAAACTTTTTTCCCATTTTGAAGGCATACATTTGTTGAAAAAATCTAAACAACTTGGAAAGATGTAAAAGAAATTCTAGTCTTCATGCTTTAGAGATAAGGCTTTTAAACCTCTCTCCGCACACGTGACATCCATATGGAACTAGATATAGATGCATGTCGGATGGGTGGATTGCAGATTGAAATGTAAACAATGAAGCTGAGAAATCGTGGGTGTAAAATATTACTTAAATATATAATATTGGGCCACCCTTCTTAAATACAATACCAGGCCGGGCGCGGTGGCTCAAGCCTGTAATCCCAGCACTTTGGGAGGCCGAGATGGGCGGATCACGAGGTCAGGAGATCGAGACCATCCTGGCTAACACGGTGAAACCCCGTCTCTACTAAGAAATACAAAAAATAGCCGGGCGAGGTGGCGGGCGCCTGTAGTCCCAGCTACTCGGGAGGCTGAGGCCGGAGAATGGCGTGAACCCGGGAGGCGGAGCTTGCAGTGAGCCGAGATCCGGCCACTGCACTCCAGCCTGGGCTACAGAGCGAGACTCCGTCTCAAAAAAAAAAAAAAAAAAAAAAAAAAAAAAAAAAAAAAAAAAAAAATACAATACCAGAGGCAAAATGTATAAAGGAAAAGAGGGATAGATTTGACTATATAAAAATTTAAATTTCTGTGCAGAAAGCATGATAAATAAAATTAATTCAAATGATATATGAGAAAAAATATACAGCGTGTGTGAAGGCTGATTCTCTTATATAGGGAAAGCTTTTATAAGCCCTTAAAGAACCAGTTCCCCAAAACAAAGCCTGCTTTGCCCTGTGCCTTCAGGCCCTCTGCTCCTTTTCTCTGTCTGGATTGAGGCTCCCCAACCTTGTCCTCTCAACAAGCCCTTTCCTTCCACTTTGCTGCAGGTGTCTCCTCCTCCAGGAAGGCTTCTAGCTCACCCCTCCTCCTATAACTAACAGTGTTAAGGATCTGGGCTCTGAGCTCCTAAGCAACCTGTGTTTTCCCTGCTCACCACACCAATTCCCAGGATTGGAGCTGTTTGCTGCCAGTCTTGGCTCAGGGTGGGCTGATTTATCTCTGAGTGTCTAAGGGCTCAACACATGTATTAGATGACTGGAAGAGAAGGGTGGTAAGGATGTGGAGGAGAGACACTGAGATTTAGTTTGGTACGGGGTGTGAGGTGGGGGTCTAATTATAGTTGTTACCAAATGAATATCCAGATGTCCCAACACCGTAAGTTGAATTCCCCATGATTTTTGCACTAATATACTAATGTCCTAATCTCTTGCCCACATTTCCAGGCCATTCTCCTTCTTTAGATCGTGGTTTCTCCATTTCTTAGTTGGATCTTTGGGAGATGAGGCGAGATAATCTCTGACATCTTAGTTAACTCTGAAATCCTAGGGTCCCTGCTCTGGCGCTGCCTGTGACTCAAAGTGTGACCTTGGGCAAGGCCCTGTTCCTCTGAGCCTGTTTCCTCCTTGGTCAGGCAAGGATAATTTACATGTCCTGCCCCTTGTTGCCCCGAGATGGCTGGGGACACTGGAGGTACACAGACCTGGTTGTGAATTGTGGTTCCACCATTATGTGTGCCCTTTGTAACCTTGGCAAGTCTCTTCCCTCCTCTGAGACTTGGTTTCCTCTGCTTCGAAGAACTGTGGGGATGATGAGATGCAGCAAGTAAAGGGCTCTCAGGAGTACCATCCCCACCCAGCCCCAGTTCCCCAGTGCCATGGTGAGCTCACACAGGGCTCTGTTCCCGACAGCCCAGGATGCAGCCTGTGAGTGAGATCAGGCAGCTGTTGTGCCAGGGTCTTCTTCCTCCATTGGTGCTGGCTCCCAGGGCCACAGCCTACAGAGCCAGGCCTGGCCTCTGCATCTGGCTGACCATGGCACCCACTCTGGGTTGGGGGCAGGCAATCAACCTGGCTGTCCTCAGCAGCTGGAGAGATGTGGTGAGAGCAGGGAGGAAAGGCTTGATCACTGTCTTCACATAATTAAAGGTCTGTCAGATGCGAAATGATAATTACAGGAACGATCCTGGATTTGGCGACTTACATCTTACATCTGTAATCGTGCTGGGGCCTGGCAGTCCTCCTGTGAGGTGGTGGTGATGTCATTCTGTGAACAGAGGAGGAATCTGAGGTCAGAGGTCCTGAGCGATTGACCTACAGCCACACAGCCAGTGGGGAGAAGGGCCCGTGTGAAAATCCAGCTCTTTTGGCCGGGCGCGGTGGCTCAAGCCTGTAATCCCAGCACTTTGGGAGGCCGAGGCGGGTGGATCACGAGGTCAGGAGATCGAGACCATCCTGGCTAACATGGTGAAACCCCGTCTCTACTAAAAATACAAAAAACTAGCCGGGCGTGGTGGCGGGCGCCTGTAGTCCCAGCTACTCGGAGGCTGAGGCAGGAGAATGGCGTGAACCTGGGAGGCGGAGCTTGCAGTGAGCCGAGACCGCGCCACTGCACTCCAGCCTGGGTGACACAGCGCGAGACCCCGTCTCAAAAAAAAAAAAAAAAAAAAAAAAAAAAAAAAAAAAAAAA